>NW_006442107.1:18617949-18619547 GCF_000325575.1 Pteropus alecto | reverse complement strand
TATATTTAGTATAATATGTAATAGTATATTTAATATACTATTTAAATATAAAATATATAAATTATTTAGGATTATACCACAGAAAGGGCCTAGTAATAAAGACCTCAACAAAAATTTTTTCCATCACTCAGTAGCTATACAAATTTGGAAAACTTATATAAAGTCTCCTGAAGTCATTTAAAAAACTGAAGTAATGAGAGCTACTTCACTGTAATTTCAGTTTCTGGCATGTACTACAAGCTTAATGGCATGTTGTTGTTAATGTTCTTTAAAAAAATAGATTCTGGGATGCACGCCAATCCTTTTACCAATATTTGCCTAATTGTATAATTTGGAAATGTTAGATTTTTACTTTTAAATGCCAAATACATAATTGAAATAAATTATAATTAGTATATAAAAGGTCAAATATATCAGTAGATTAATTTGTTAAAAAGTAACTATTTTTCTCATAATATGAAAAATATTTCTAAAAAGGAACCTAGAAAATTGACTTTCTAATCATAATCCAAATCCTTAGCAGTCTTGTTGGCATTTATAATGGAGCGATAGTACCTCATATGATCCACAAATGGTCTAATCTGTTAAGGAAAAGCGATGAAATGGTAGTACAACAATTGTCGTAAACAAAAGAAACAAAAGATTTTTTTGAGGGCTGCATGATTTTCCTTTCCTGGTTTTCTTATTACCCTCTGCTAAAATTTCTAAATGCACATAAACCACACATTGTATTCAAAAAACATTATGTTGTAGAGTTCCCATGTAGCCAAGTAGTTATCCATTATTGAAGTTTACTAAATCCACTGCTTTTTCCACTCTTTCTTTTCTCCTTTTGGTTACCCAGTAGTGCCACTGTAAAAACATTTACTTCACAAAATACCCAAAATACAGAAGAGAAAGATAAATGTGTATTTATTTCAGGAAACATATTGTTTTTTAAAATGTGCAGCAGCTTTGCTAATTTAGTAAGATATTAAAATGTATACAAATAAACTTCTTTTATCATTTGATTTTTGGACCAAAAAAAGAGTTCAACGGAAAGTGACCTTACAGTGTAATCTGATCGCAAATTCCAAAAAGGGCAGGTCATGGTGAGTAGTCACACCTCGGGCATTTAACCTTTTATAAAAAAGTTTACTTTTGCCTTAAGTAAGCTCTGTCCATTTTTTTTATGTATCTAAGTTAATACACCTTAGAAATAAACAGTGACCACCATGAGGAAAGCACATAATCTTGTTAACTATTCTATAATTCAATCCCCACCTTGCTTTTTCCCACCTCTGCATAATATTCCTTACCTTTCATCCTTAATTTAAAACACATTTAAAAAGTTGCAAAACTGTTTTTCTCTGGAGCATTTGAGATCTTGCACCCCAGCATATTCATCAGTATGTATCATATCAACTATCATAAAAATTCTCTACAGATTTGGATGTTTTTTACATTGACAGACAACAAACCAGGGCTTAGAAAATAGTTGATTATTGATGTTGTAGAAAAGAGCAATTTTATTGTGTCCTCTAGTTATCAGCTTTGTATATGGTGTTCAGCATTGTATGCAGAATGTCCAGAGATAAACAACAATGTGATAGGGAAAG
>NW_006442107.1:18610220-18617920 GCF_000325575.1 Pteropus alecto | reverse complement strand
CATTAGTAGAAGTCAGAAAGGTAATGAGATGGAATTGAAGAAATGGATGACTTTTCAGACTGATGCCCAGATTGCATTTAAATGCTCAATAATATAAATGTTCCCTTGGGAAGAAAACAAAAAAGAGAAGAAAAATCTTTAATCGAATTGGTATTTTTTTTCCAAAAAAAAAAAAAAAAACATGCTGAGAAAAAGATCCGGGATGACTAAGTTGACCATTAATTGGCAAGATTTGATTTAAAACTATCAATGGAAATGTGGGTTTAAGAGTTAAGTAAAATTATTGGGAAAAAATTATTGAGTTACTGAGTTATATTTATTGAGTTTTTTTATAGATAATGAGAAATCAAGTTTTCTTTTTATCCTCTTAAGTTGATGCCTGTAAAATTACCTCTCAACCTCATCCTCGGCCTAAATTTCTTATTGATTTTAAGCAAAGACAGCTTTCTTATCGGTATTTTTAAATTATCAAGGCTTTATATCAAGGAATTATTCTCATTCATGCAATGTTCAGTTTATATTCTCATCTGAGCTTCTTGGATGGGTAAGGAAAAATGAAAGCCTGTTGAAAGAACTGAGAATAAATTAGAGTGTAGACAAATACACTCTACAAAATACTACACTGTGAAAAATAATTTTATACAAATTCACCTATAAGGCACAAAGACCTTTCTGGGAGAGAAAAGGATGAGAATGTCATGAATATCTGAGGCAGGTTTTCTCTGCCCTTTTCTCACCATTATATCCATTATCTTACATTTTTGCAGAAGTGGCAGTTTTCAAAATCCACTGCCCTATGTAAGGTTAAAGGTAGAAAATGTTTGAAATAAAGAGTCAAATTTATTTTAGCTTTTTAAAAGTAAATATAATCTTGACTTTTTAAAAGCTATATAAAGCTCTATGCTTTTGCCTTCTTTCTCTTTATTTCTTCCTTTTTCCTTCTTTTCTTCCTTCCTTCTTTCATCCCTTCTCTCCTTCCTTCCTTCCTTCCTTCCTTCCTTCCTTCCTTCCTTCCTTCCTTCCTTCCTTCCTTCTTTCCTCTTCCATTGCTTTTTTTTTTTTCTTTTTCTTTCTTTTAACTAAGGATTGGCTTTGAATATTAAAGGTGAAGACACTTGTATTATACCATAAATCATAGAGTGGGAAAATGTGTTGACATTTCTCATTTAAAAAGAGGATAGAAGATGAGAAGCAAAGGACTATGACTAGTAAGCACCATTGAAACAACTCTTGCTCAAGTACTAGTAAATAGAAACACCAGGTAGAGTGACCCATATCTGAGAAAATCTTTGTTTCCTCTTCTTGTTGGGCCAGAAAACACAACTGATAAACTTCTTCAAAGATAAACTATTCATTATTAATAATATTAACAATAAAGAATAGCAGTAATTCTATGGGAAATAATTGTGCAAATTCATATTTAGAAAGAGTCATCAAGTCATCTCTGCCTTGAATTTTCCATGTACAATCTCCCACGCTTCCCAAAATGAGTGAGTAAGAAGAAATAAATGGCCTGTGGACTTGGTGAGGCCTCTAGGTCAGATCAAGAAGTTGGATCTACACCTCTTTGGAGATCATGACCCCAGAACAGAAGGATTAAAGCATCTTCAGCAAGAACGAAGTTGAAAAAAAAGACCAAGAAGCCAAAAACAAACCAGATGAATCATGAAATAATATCAGTAGCAACCTCAAGCACAGGAAAAATAATATCTGAGGAGCAAGAGTAGAACCCCTCCTTACCTATACAGGTGTGACAAGTTTGAGTATTCAGGGAAGCAGACACTGAAATGTAAGGAAAGCTTGCTTAATCTTGTGAAGCTGATTTAACAAAGTCTCCATGAGCCCAAGAGGGAGTTCCAGAGCAAATATAAACAATTAATTCAATGTTGGATAGAAATGACTAAGCCCTTGTATGAACACCTTGCTCAGTTATTTGCTAGTAGGCATTCAGAGAAAAGCATATACTTGGAGCATACCACTGCTTTGCTTAGTAGGATCCACCCTAAAAAATTATGTGACCATGACTCAAAAGATGAGCTAAAAATTAAGGCTCTCATCTAACCACACTCTTTGTAGCTGGGCAGCAAGTCCTTTCCTGAAGATGGATCTCAGTATTGCATTTCCATGTCTTTCATACCAACATTGCCATTTTCAAGTCCCTCCTCATTTTCAAATAGTCCATCAACTACTCAAGCATAGGTCTTCCTTAGAAAAAAAGATAATAGTGGGGATAATGATATTGAACTGTTTATGCCAAGAAAAATTAAGGAAAAATGAAACTTACTGATTTCATTTTGAACTGTCAAGATTTGGTTTTCCTCTATAATAAAAATGAGACTCAAGACCTAAGTAGCAGTTCGTAATAGAAGAATAAGTAGTTTAATCTCTGTACACCATTTTTTTCTATTACAATAATATACACTGCATATGTTTTAAATATTACAAAGAATTATCTATAATAGGTGTTTTAGTTCTAGATTCTAGATGCATTTAAGCATAGAATTAGATTACTAGCTTTCAATGATGCATAAGCCAACTACTTACATAAATTCAGCATTTTTCCTTCAGAAGAGTATAAAGTTATATTCTAAAATAAATTAAAATAAATAGTAGTGAATTTTTCTCTCAGTGCATTGTACTAATTGGGCTGAAAGAATTAGCAGTGACTTCCAAATGTGATTATATCCACTTTTAAGTCTCTGATGAAACTAAACAGCAATGTCGTGAAGAACTATAAAATGCAATTAATTAAGTCCTTATAGGAAAAGAATACAACATTCCAGATAAAAATAAAGGCAATTCACTCAAGAGGAAAGAGATTTAGTAAAGAAAAATGAAAACAAGTATAATAGAATTACACTGTCATTCATTTTCTCAAAGTTTCTCCAGGGACTCAAAATCTAAGAGAAATACAGTGGATGTCAAGTACCCCTGCCTGTATCATAAGTGAGATGTTAGACTACTTATTACGATGTTCTAATAGACTATCAAAGAGGTTCTATAACATAACTTATCTCTTACCTCCAGGTTTTAAAGAATGAAAAAGAACAAAAAAGAAGATTACTTTGCAGGATTTGCAAGTGTTGTATATTCTACTCTTATCTCCATGGAGAAGGCAAGAGGGGAATGTTTCTCTTAGCCATAAGCCAGGTAGAGAGTCTTTAAGGGGGCCAACTACTCAGAGAGTTTAGTTTGGGGAGCATAAAGATTGTCATGAAAGGCTGTGACTAAATTGGACTGAGATGCAAAGCAGAGAGTAAGAGGAGGTATTGCACTGGGAACAGGCTATATCTCCATTTATTTCAGGACAAAGGTGCCTGATTAAAGGGATCACATGAGGAACATGGGTTGAAAAGAACAATGATGGATTATGCTTCTGATTTACTGAGTTTGAATCATGAAATAAGCTAGATAAAAATGTTTAAATCAATTAAGAAACAAAAGCAGTTTAAATCAGTAATAATCAATTCCATCAATGTTTCAGTGGTAATACTACTGAATACACAGTTGGTTGCGATAAAAATTGAGAAAAATTTCATGGAAAGCAATTTTGCAAAGCCTTTCAAGAGCTATATAAAGACAGAAGAGTTTCATTTTTAGAAATATAATATGAATAATCTACAGAAATTTTTTAAAGTGTTGAATGATGATCATCATGACATTATCTTTGAGAAGAAGAGGATTGAGCAGTCAGCTTGTAATCTCTTTCCCAGCAGGTTATTCCCAGGAAAGAAAAAGGGCAAGTGACCCAGGTATAATCTCTTGGCATTATCTTCAGGTGAAGTAATCATAAATTTATGAAGTAAATTCCAAAACCTCACTGAGACTTGAATCAGTTGAAAAATGCACATTGTTCTTGGATAAGAAAACTAATATATTGAATCTTCCTAGGGCAATCTATAAATCTGGTATATTTTTTATTTAAATTTCTCCTTGGCTTTTTTGACATAATACTTTGTAATTTTTATATGCTCCTTTATCACTTCATTTAATATTTTTAATAGTTTGTCAATAGTGTAATATTTGTTTAAATAGTCTCTACTTCTTAACATAGTTTCAGGAATGTTGTTTCTAAAATTTAAATACTGGCATATTGATGCCTGTGTAATATCCTTTAGTGTTTCTCTGAATTCTTATAGTCAAAGTTCCCACTCATGGCAAGGGAATTCAGGTTCTCCAGGATCTACTGCCTGACTATACTTCCCATTTTGTGTTGCTTTCAATCCTCCAATGCATTTGGCTCATGCACTATGCTGTCTAATGTCTACTGACCAAATTTATTCTGTTCTCTTTGCCTATAATTAAACTCTTTACCCCATTATCTGCTCAGACAACCTCTCCTGTTCTTTTAACAAACAACCAAAATTTACTTCTGAAATATTACCAGATTTCTCATCTACCTCATCTTCTAGTAGAACACTCATGCCTTTTCCTCTCCTGAACTTGATACACACTTTTATTATAGCATCTATAATGTTTTATTACATCTGCATATTAGCATGTCAGTCTTTCTCAACTAGACGAAATGGTCCTGCTTTAATGATATTTGCGTACACAGTCAGATGGTTGTCACATGTCAAATTCATGAAAATCACTGAGTGAATGAATTTATTATTGAAGTTTCAATCATATTGTTAAATCGATTTTGCAAGTACCAAATATATATCTGAAACTCCATTTTCAGATCATTTATTACTATAATGTAATTATTTTTCATAATCATTTTTGTACAGTATCATATATAGAGTGCTATAGTAGATACTATGATACTGAACCAGATCACTTTTCAGAACCCAGCTACTGGCAATAATCTTAGGCTGTGAGACTTCTGTAGGAATTGCCACTGCTAAAGAGAAGGTTCTCACCCAAGGTCACAGACACTTCCTGGGGCAACCCAAGAAGGTAAAAACACTTTGCCCTAACTTGGGAGAAACCTGATTGGAAAAACATATTTCAGAGACACTTTAGGGTCAGCAGAAGCCTTGGATGAGACAACATTCTCCTCTGACCAATCCTGATTCTTTCTTTGTTTCCATAGTTGTTTATCTTGAGAAGAGAATGCTTATATTTCTTTTGTGCTTGTTTTCCTCTCAGAATTTTCTGATAACCTCAACCTGAAACAGATGAGAAATGAAGTCCTTTGTTTAGTAGGAAAAACAAAATTTAGTTCTTTTTGGTCCAGAATATTAAAGGATATTACATTTCACTAATAATTAATATGCAGATTGACATTGGTGTTCACACTTATACAGGTGTTCATGTCTCACACACAACATGACAGACACCAAAAGAAAAGAGTGAAGGTTCCAAACAGAGAAATTTTTACTGAGACCCTCACTCATTGGCATACTCTCAGCATACTGTGATCCATTCCACCTATATGCACCCAGTTGAGTGGATTTTTGGACTAAATTATCTAATTTTAGCTAAGCTAACACAGAATGGAAAGATGGCTGATAAAGATACTTGTAAAAAGAAACCAGGCTCATAATAATTATACAAGTATAAGTGAATAACACTGAAATTACAGAGATGCCATGTCCCTTAACCCTTGCAAAAGTGTTTCTATTAACACTAACCTGGGTAAAACAATGTCAGTCTAATAAATGTATCAAGAAATTAGGCAAATAAATAATGCACTGAAAAATAATCAATAGGTCAAAGAAGAAATCACTTTAACTCATGACCAAAAAGCCATTAATAATTTTAATGTGCTTTTGGAATATAACTTAGCTCAAGAAATTTTAGCCTACTTTACTACCGGAAGTTCTTAAGTCATTATTCCTATGTCAGAGAGACATACTGAGGATGTGACATTCTAGGCAGAGAGAAAAAGACCTTTCTCTTGTTACCTGCTTCTGCTAATTTCTACTATATTATGCTATCCTTTACAAAGCTTCATTTAAGCCTGTGTAGTTTAATGCAATTATTATCAGATTGCCTCTGAATCTCCATCAGAATTCCATTCTCATAACTTCTGCCATTAATTTTTGTGACATTATAATCAATGCTCTCTTAACCACCATTTTCATCATATCATTCATGATTTTGAAGTAAATGCTCATATTACCTAATATAAAATCTAAAATTTCCAGTCCACTCCACAAAGCTTCTCTGCTTTAATCACTTCCTATAAAATTCAAAGATATTTCTTTTAAATAAGCTAACTGTTGCCCTTTGCTTTACTAGGTTGCTGGTCTTGATACCCAATGTTTGTTTGCTATTTTCATTAGCATATCAATGTGTTTCTTTTTATGTAACATTCATTCTTTCCTATATCTTCATTCTGAACGTGGAGTTATTGTGTTTTTTCTTTCAAATAAAAATTTCATTTCAGAAAATCCACTCCTAAAGTATTGAAAAATTAAGGTCTTAAATTATTTTTTGATAATAAAATGTGACCAATTGGCCATCATTATAATTATGACAAATTTTTCAAGTTATAACTACTAGTAAAAAAGTGAAAAAAAATGTGGCAGCTGAGTTTAGGGAGAAACTTCATGACCATTTATTAGGCTCATATTGTTTTCCAAATACATAGTCATTTGGAAGTTGAAGTTAAAGAATCACTTAATATCATGTGATAGTTGGTAAATAGTATTGTATTCAATAAGTCATTAATATTAATTGCATTTGTTATAAACATTACATATCACAATCAAAACACATATTTAAAAGTATTTTACATTAGAGCCAAAAAAAAGAGCCTAAATAGATCATAAAACAAATACATCTAAATGAAACTTAAGAAATAAAAGTGTATCTCTAGATTTTCTCTTTTAGAAGAAAGTTAACTTTGATATGTATGTGTTTTTTTTCTCTCTTTTGAACACTTACTTTTAAAAATAAGGCTGCATCTCATTTGTTTATGTAAGACATTATATTTTAATATAATCCACTATAACCTAAAATACAATTGAAAAAGAAAAGGACTCTGAATATAGAGGGTAAACATTAGAGGGAGGCCTTCAGAGATGGTGCGCCTATGTTGCCTTTAAGACAGCGAAAGAAAGCACCTTTTGATATATATCTTTAATATTGTTTTTAATGAAATGAAAGTTTAAGAAAGTAAGTTATAGTTTCTTGTGACAATTTATTCCTAAATTATTCTGTGTAAACATTCTTGTTACTTTTGGCATTCCCTTTACAACAATACTCTTTACTTGGAACCATAAAACAAATATTCAAAATCACAGGCAAGAGAAAATCCATAAGTACAATGTTTAATTTAATATTTCTATCACTTTCACAAGCTGACATTTCCTTCCAAATGTTTTCAAAATCATTTAGTAATATTTTTTCCAGATGGTATTATACAGAGCTGCTATAGCAATGTTTCATGTTAATATTAAAATTTCTATAAAATAATAAGTTGATTATAATGTTTCAGTGATTTTGATATGTTCAAGACAAGACTTCTACTTCAATTTCTCCTAAATAAAATAAAGACCTATCCCCAATACTTGTTACTTTCAATATCTCACTCAAACAGTTTTCAGGATCTCTTCTGGTGTCTATGTTAGATATCTCTAAATATTTTATTATGATCGAGTTAGAGATAAAACCTGGAGAAACTGGATAGAAACATTTTAAGAATTGATTCCATCTTCATTCCTTTAACACAATTACAGCATTAAATAGTAGAAAATAATATGCTTTACCTTCTCAATATCAAATTTAGCAGACAGGTTCAAGTATTT
>NW_006442107.1:18574857-18610201 GCF_000325575.1 Pteropus alecto | reverse complement strand
AATTGATTATTCAAATATATATTTAAACGTTTGTGTGTGTATGTCAGTGGATGGGTGGATATGTAAAACATCGGTTCTAGCCTGCCACTCAGAATAGTTAAATCTCCACTGTTGATTAAGAGATATTAACCTAAGTAAAATGAAGTCAGATATATAAATCTCTAATCAGAGAATATTCATGATATATGATAAAAACAAATAAAAATGACTTAATTTTCCATTAGCCAAGATAATGAGAAACCAACTGTAATACAAATGCAAAGTGGTAAAATATTTGTTTAAATAACATGTATGTAACATATTTGCTTTAAAATATTTTGTAGAATAGCCTGAAGCAGTAGATTTTGGACACTTTTTTCCATATATTCCACCAGTGTTAAAACACTTGTTTTAATCTCTAGTCTGTAATTTCTCAAGTGGTCCATAGAATCAGTTTTCCAAAAGAGCAAGGATTTTTTTTTTTATTAGAATATGAAACAAAACATTTCTCTGTGACTCTCCCATTAAACCAACTCTGTGAGTAATATACCTTGTCTTTGTTTAAACATCCATGTCCATGATTCTCTAGAGAAACCTATTTTCTTTTATTTATCTTTCTTTTGTTAGCATTAATTTTGATATTTGATTTTTCTTGTATAGATAGTTGTTCTCAATTCCAGTCATCATCTTACTGCATGACTGAGATATTTCCAGGGTTCACTTTTGTCTCCAGATTATTAACTCAGAAAAGCATTGGACAAATTTAGATCTCCAGAGATTAGTTCAGGTCACTTCTTTTTGTATTAATTTGTTCAAGCAACTTGTCCACATGAGTCCTTTCTGGGGCAGAGATTTGGCTATGACTTCACTATCAAATTATATATACACTCGCTATACTCTGGAGTATCTCAATAACATTTCTTTCTTAGAAATTGTCAGTTTTAGAGAAAATACAATTCAGTTCAGAGCACTGTCAAAACATTAAAATGAAATGTTTTCATTTAAAGTTAGCATTTGCTAAACTGATTCATTAAAATTATGTCATGTTAACAGTTCATTTTTATTAGAATTTAGAAAATCTTCTCCTAGTCCAGTGCAGGTATAAAATTTAAGTGCATATATACATTTTATATATTTTCCTTTACATTCTTACTCTTATTATAATGCCAGCAACACAGAAAGACAACAAAAAGTTGTAGCTGTTAGAACTATTTTCAGAAAGAGATAGGGACACTGTCTAATACAAAGGCAAAACTCTGTGAATGAGGAGAACCAAGTTTTAGGTTTGACTCCACCACTGATTAGCTCTGAAACTTTGGAGAACTCAATAGTTTTGAACGATTGAGTCTAGATCTATAAAATGGGGTCCTGGAGAAAGATGATCTCTGAGACTTGTTTAAGCACAATATTTGTGAGTTTTAAAACACATAAATTTACAAAGGAAGGATGCCCAATAGTTATTTTAGCTGTATGTCTTTAATACAAATATTTCAATCAAATTCTAGTTTAGACTTTTAATATAAACTATTTGAAATTTTCACTAAAAGAAAAGGATCTATTCTATTTTTTTCCCAAAACTGTCAAAAAACTAAGTATATCAATTTCTCTTAATTTTAGATTCTGTCTTTTTAGAATTCTTAGGCAAAAATAAAGTATTATATACATGTAAAAATCTTTTTTTCTTATACAATAATATGCATGTCAATTCTTAATTTTTATGCCAATGTTTTAAATAGTTATTTTAAAACCAGAAACAGTCTCTATTACCATTTTGGTTAAGTCTACCTCACAATAGTACATTTTGGGTCCTCTTGCTTATTGATGAATTGGCTAGTTACTTGAAATTTATGGATTTACTGATGTTCTAAGATGAAATGAGTTTTTATTGTCATGAAAAGGTTTAAATATTCACAAACTAAAAATTCTTTTTAAAGAAATTAACAAATTTTATTAACATATTTGAGTTAATTCTTTCTCTGCCTTTGAAAAGGAGTGACTACACATTTGTACTTAATAACTAAACAGATACCATACTGCATCATGTATTAAAAAACCACAAATAACTTTTCCATTAATTCTATAATTTAATTCAGCATTATATTGTGATGAATTAAATATATTTAGTAAAAGCATTATATATATAATTCTACACTAATTTTTTTAAAGCAAAGATCTGGAAATAGGAGATATAGTATAATGTATGCATAAACAAAAAAATTCAAGAAAACTCATCTCATGTCTAAGAACACTACTGTAGGTCAAGATCCTCTCTGTTTCAAACTTTCTTAGTCCATTGATGAAGGACATTGATATACATTTATTTTGAATTATATTCAATTTTATGAGTTAATATTTAGATGAGTGATTATTGTTAGAAAAAATAAAGATTACACTTAGATAACATGTCTCCTTGAACCCTGCCTCCATTGCAGGCCTGCTTTGAGGACGAGGAACAGATATGAGTATTTTTTTCTTCTCTCTGGTTCATACCTAGAGTCTGTAGCAATCCAGGTAAAGGTTCATTGGTCAAGTTTTTCTGAAACTTACTATTAGAGAAATTTTCCCTATTTAAAACCTAGAAAACTGTTTAAAGTTGTTTAATGGATCTCACCTTTTTCTCTGGTATTCTGCAAAATTCAGTTTGGTCTTGCAATAATTATGGTTTTATATATGTATATACACACATATATATTCTCACAATTCCCTTTTTAACAAATTCTCAATAATAGATATATACACATTTGGTGTATTCAAGCGAAAAAGCAAATGTACTTTTACTCTGTGCCATCTTTAACTACAATTTTCATCATTGTTGTTAATGACAAATAACTGAAAGACCATCATCATTCAAGACAGAAATAAGAAAAGAGGTCTATAAGCCTTTCACTAATGCACCCAATCACCCCATCACTGATGTACGGAATGTAGTTACATTGTGTGGAATGCTGTTTCTTTATTCTACAATATTGATTTGGAAGTTCTAGAACTAAGATATCAAGACAGATAATTCATATTATAAGCTTAATTTTGAAAATTAGGTTGCAAAATATCATTTGTAGATAATTTAGTCATCCATAAAACTCAAGAGAATTAATAAAACTACTATATTTAAAAAATTTAAAATGGCAATAAAATTATGTAATATTAAAATTTTTTATTTGTATTTATATCACTTTTCTATATATTTTTAAATATTTTATATAATTTCAACATACAAGAAAGTAGTCAGACTATAACAAACCCCTATCTTCATAATTAAAGCCTATCATGTCCCACCTATAGCTCCACACTCCCTCCCCTCAGATTATTCTTAGACAGTTTATCCTTTCATCCATGAAATTTCAGTTATGCATTTCTAAAGAAGTACTTACTTTAATTAGCTTAATTGCAAATATTATCATCACATCTAAAGGAATAACAATTACTCAACAGATGAAAAATACAAACTCCCATTCTCATAAATATTCAAAATTAGGAAATATTTCAAAGATCTCTTCTCCATAATGAACATAGTTTTTAAATTTAATCTTTACTTTGTTTTTTCTTTACATTCCACTACAAGTCTTCTTGTTACTCAGATATTTTCCTCCACAATTTATTTTACAAATTGTAACAAGTAGTTATTCAATATATAGAAAGTAGTTGACTATAATAGTATGTATAAATTTGGGGTAGATACTTTGTGATGAAAAGATGATCAAGTCATATTTTAGCCTCTAAGAAATAAAAAAAAAAGTTTTTTATAAATTTCCTTTAACTATATATGTGTATAATGTTTTTTATATTTATGATTATCCTTCCACCTGATTTTCAGAGTCATAATTCATAATCCCTTTGGCATCCATATAATTCTCTCTGAAACTTTTTGCTGAGGATTTTGCTGCTCCTCATTCTAAAGTATATACATAAAAATTTGTTTTTCCTGGATCTAGAAATGTATTACTATAATAGTATAATATTGCTAACAGTGGCATTCAGAGAACGAAGATATCGATGCAGCTAGAGCTGAGATTTAAAGCATTTAGGATTTGAAAATGTTCATTTTTATAGTGTCCAGTAATGTTAGACTTCAGATGCAGAAAATTATGATATACAATAAGTCCTACATCCTGCTCTAGGCTGTAATTGAGTTTTATTCATCCCTCTATATAGTTTGAATTGCATTTTCTAAATGCACTTTTTTCATAGTCCCTACTGTGGGCAAGCCATTTATGAGCTGTTTTTCTCCCACTGCTCTGTATATAAGAACTAGACTTCATCTTCATTAAATGCCCTGAGTTCGGATAATATATAAGACATTGTTACTTTTTATAAAGCAGTGTATGACTCACAATATTGTGAGTGGCATAAGAAATACTTGTAAAAATATATAATAATACAGGGCTCTGCATAATAAATGTACTACACTGGTTTGACATCACAAAATCTAAAGAACTTTGATATTATTTAACAAATTGAAGACTTTACACTTTAAAGTTCATTTATACACTAGAGATTATTGATTTAATAAATTTTTGATAAATGTTATTAAAATATTGGAGTATTCTTTGTTAAAAAAAAGTTGCCTAAAAGCAGATTATTTATTCTCCAATCAACAAATTGTAGTTTTTGTTGCTCAAATTAACTGTGATGTGCAGCATTCAATAGATATGTAAGTATCCACATACCAATCATTTACTAAACATTTATTAGTGTCTGTTTAGTACTATACCACCTAATCCTTATAGAATTTTAGAATCCCATTGAGGAGGCAAACAGAACAATAATAATAAATGCCAGTAAATGATATATTTAAGATATATGTACTGGGTTTTTGAACTTGTTTCTAGGTCATAATCAAAAGAACCAGAGGTGTGAGCAGTGATTAATCAAAAACCAAAAAGTCATAAAAATCTGAGCACATAAATAATATCAGATGTCAGAGCAGTGTGGGATATCTAAAATGTTCTCAAATATGTGTAATCAAAACAAGTGGAGGTAGCAAAAATGGATGGCTTTTACAGCACAGGTGACAGGAGAAGAAAAAACCATTAAAATATAGCTATGTGTCAAGCTCTTTATGTACTGAATGAACTTCACTGAAACTTCTCACCAGTATGTGAAGCTAGAAATAGCTAATTACTTGCTTAAGCTCATAAAGTTAGTAGTAATATAGTATAAAGGATAGTAAATCTTAAATATTTGACTTCACAATAAATGTGATTTTCACAATATCATTTTTCATCCAGTGACGATGCAAACAACTAGCTCAAAGGAAGTTCACTGGAATTAGTACAGAGCTAAGATGAGCAAAGAGAAAGCCATAGGCTAATCCTTGAACTTGAGGCAGCTTTCCATCTAATCCTCAATTGCCTTATCTCTCATGGTGATCTAGTCTTAACCTCCAGTGTTTAATGATGATAATTAAGAAATGGCTGTCTTGTTAGTTAAGAGATGAAAGCATCATAGTTCTCTGGAAGAGACACAAATATTACTGGAAGTTTCAAAGGAGGGAGTTTAAGGAAGGAGTTGATAGCGTGCTCTGTTCTGAGAAATGTTTAAAGAAGAGATGATCAGTAAATAAATCCTTAAAAGGTAACAAATAAAGCCTGAACAGGGAAATATACTATTTTCTCAAACATATTTATAGATTAGAGGCCTTCATATTAATACATATCACATCATCAGATAATAATATAGAAAAAGTAAATGTTTTAAATCATGTTCTTCCTGCTCTTACTGACAGTCTCCTGTTTTTCCTATGGCAAAAATGTGATTCATGCTCTAGTGAATCGCCTCTGTAGCAATTTTATATAGTGACTTTTCCATAAAGAGCTAAAAATGTCCTTAGAAATGTTGTTTTATTAATTTTAACATCTCTGTAAGGCAGGTGGAAAGAATTACTTTCCTCATTAAATAAATTGTCAAGCTAGGGCACTAAGCATTTAAATTGTTACAAAGACCATAAGGTTGCAAATATCTTTGACTAGTATTAAAGATATCTGATTTGATTAATCCATTAACCACACTAACCCTAACTTTATGATTTTATACTGACATTTTTACTCTATCAAACATTTGTTAGTAAACGTCTATTGAGTTATCAAATTCAAAACCTCCTAACCCTTATTATCTTCCCCCTTTCTCCATCTCCACTGATTCCAAAGTTTTAATAAATGTGTTCTTTGTAAAACGTATCCTCTATATTCATGCTAACCATTTTATTAGAAGTCTAATTGAAGAAACAGTTGTAAAGGGTAATTTGTTTTAATAGTTTTTTTTTTAATTTTAGTATAGTTTTAGATTTACAGAAAAGTTATAAAGATAGCAAAAGAGTATTCATGTACCCCCTTCATCTCCCACACAGTTTCAACTATTTCAACTACTGTTAACAACTTACATTAGGATGATACCTTTGTAACAATTAATGATCCTATATTGGTACATTACTGTTAACTAAAGTCAATATGTTATTCAGATTTTCTTAGTTCTTATCCAATGTCTTGGCATTGGTCCAGGAACCCATCCAAGATACCATATTACATTTAGTTGTCATGTTGCCTTAGGTTTCTGTTGGCTATAAAACTTCCTCAGACTCTCCTTATTTTTAATGACATTGACAGTTTTGAGGAATACTAGTGAGATGTTTTGTGTAATGTTTCTCAGTTGAGATTTACCTGATATTTTTCTTATGATTAGATGAGAAGTTTTTGTTTTTGTTTTTGTTTTTGTTTTGGGGGGGGGTGGCTAAAGTGTCAAGAAGACCAACAAAGGTAAAGTGCTATTTTCATTTCATCATATCAAGAGTACATACTAGAGGCAATTTGAGATAGTGGTGCAGAAAGATCTTGAACTCGTGCTTTTCCATGAACACAACAAAATTTCAGCTACATATAAAAGAGTTTCCAATGGAAAAGACATGAAAACTAGCTGAACAGCTCCTCTACAACTAAGAATGAAAGAACCACATTGAGATGGGTAGGAGAGGAAGAGACATGGCCTCATCAAACATCCACCCTTGGCATAGCAACCCAAAAATATGGAGCTTCTCTCTGAGGAGTGAGGGATTTCTGCCCTACAACAGGCACCTCAACCCTTGGTACCTGTACTGGAGAGATGAGCTCCTAAAATGTCTGGCTTTGAAATCAAATAAGGCATACGTACAGGAGAACCATAAGGCTATAGGAAACAAAGTTCCATGCTTAAAGAGCTTGTGTGCAGACTCACTCAACTTGGGACTTAGTGCAAAAACAGCTTTTTGAAAGGCACACATATGTGAAGGGGATTCATTTGCTAACATTAAATCATCTGCCAGAGGGGCAAGAGCATGTTAGAATTCTCTTCATGGACATAGGCACTGTGAGCACCAATTATGCATTATTCCTCTATCTTGCTATTGCTCACACTTGTGGTGCCATTTTGTGTACTCTCTCTCTAATCTGTGAGTGCTGATGAGCACACCACACCCTCATGTTACTTTCAAGTCATGGCCAAAGCTGGCTGGGCAAGAGCCCCACCATCTCTTTGCTGCTGCCACAACCCCACCAAACCCAGAAAGCACACAGCCCACATAAAAGACTCCCCTTGACAACCTAGCACTGACCAGGAGGGATTGCATCTGTAAAACTCACAGGTCTAAAGCAATTGGAGAAAGAATTCTTGGCAGGCTACCACCCCTTGGGCACTACACAGAGAGCAGACTGAAACGCAACCCTAGTCTTCCTATGAAAAAGATCCATTTACTGGTCCTGGAATTCAGCCTGATGAGGAAGTTACAGGTTTACCCTCTTCTAGAGACTTCGGTGTATCCTCGGGGAACAGAGGCCAGAGGATGCCATCTTTGTGCTGGACTACAGAACAGCTTACCAGTACTTTCTGGGAAGGAGTGCATACATGTTGATATGCCGATTTTCACAAGTGTCGGTAATGGGACACTTCCAGGTCATCTGGTTTGGAGGCCAGCAGGGTCAGCAAATGCAGTCCAACAGGTGTGTATATATTTGCATAACTTAAAAGTCACTGCCTGATAGTCTAGCTTCTAACTTTTCTAAAACGAAATGTTGACTAAAACTCCTTCTTCTAAAATAATCATAGATTTTGGTACACTATCAACAACTAGAACCTATCAGGAAAAAAAATCAACCTGCTTATTTAATTACAAGGATCTAGAGACAACCAAGGGTTAGGGCAAGTTTAAATGATGAGGTTTATCTCCTAAACAAGGTCATTCCTTTACGACTGGGAGAGATAGCTGTTCCGCCTAATATAAAGAAACAAACACAAAAGTCAGGCAAAATGTGTAGACACTAGAATATATTCCAAACACAATAACAAAATAAAACTCCAGAAAAAAAATCTTAACAAAACAGAGATAACTAATGTAATGATAAAAATTTCAAAATATGGTTATAAAAATGTTCATCAAATTCAAGAGAAGACTGGATGAACACAGTGAGAACTTTAACAAAAGAGATGAAAAAAATATAAGAAATTATGGAACAGAAGTCACAGGGCTGAAGAATACAACTGAACTGAAAAAAAAAAAACATTAGAGGGGTTCAATAACAGACTAGATGAAGCAGAAGAAAGAATCAATGATCTATGTACAGAACAGTTGAACTCAAACAACGAAGCAAAAAGAAAAAAAAATTAAAAAGTAAAGATAACTTAAAGAACCTACAGGAGACAACATTGAGCAGAATAACATTCACTTCATGAGGATTTTAAAAGGAGGAGAGAGAAAGGGGAAGAAAATTTATTTGAAGAAAAAATGGCTGAAAACATCCATAATCAGGGGAAGGAAACAAACATCCAGATCCAGGAAGCCCATAATTTTCAAACAAAATGAACCCAAAAAGACCAACACGAAGACACAGTATAATTAAAATGTCAAAAGTTAAAGACAGAGGACCTTAAAAGAAGCAACTTACATACAAGTTGTTACATAAGATCAACATTCTATTTCTCAGCAAAAACTTTGCAGTCTCAAAGGGAGTGGAATGATATATTAAAAATGCTGAAAAGAAAAATATTCTAACCAAGAGTACTCTACCTAGCAAGGGAATTATTCAAAATTGAAGGAAAGATAAAAGCTTTCCCGATAAATAAAATCTAAAAAAGTTCATCATCACTTGGCCTTACAAGAAATGTTACAGAAATTTCCTTAAGCTAAAAAAAAGTATAGAAACTAGAAAATATATGAAAGTAAAAATCTCATAGCTAAAGTTCAATATATAATAAAGGCAGTGGATTATTCACTTATAAAACTAATATGAAAAGACAAAAGTAGTAAAAATAACTGTAACTATAATAATTAGTTAAGAGATACATAAAATAAAAAGTTGTAAAATGTGAAATAAAAAACGTAAAATATGAAATAAAATACATCAAATGTGGGGGGACATTAAATATACATGTTATAATGTGTTTAAACTTAACTTCATGTCAACTTAAAATTCAGAATAGCACAAAATTTTATAGTATTTCCATCATAAACACAAAAGCATCAGTAATAATAAAAATATAATAAAAAAGAAGTGATGATTTTTGATTATGTATTACCTTTGCTTTCAATAAAATTTATTTAAACAAAAAAGAGAATGTATAATATCAATATGACTTATCACTGTTAATGTTAACCTTGATCAACTGGTGAAAGCAGTGTTTGTCAAATTTTTCCATCATAAATTCACCTTTTCCCCTTCTTTCCAATACTTACTACTGGAAGGAAATTAATAAGTAGAGCCAACAATTAAGTAATGGAACTTACATTCTACCTCCTTGAGGGCAGTATCTACATAAATTATTTGGAATTTTTTTGCATAGGAGAGTTGTATATTCTCTTTCATTTATTTATTTATTTGACCATTTATTTGTAACAGTATAGATTTATGAATATTTATTTTATAATTTGGGTTTTAATCCAATGTAAAATAATCCAACAAAATAAAGTGTATTTCTTTTTGTTTTACTGAGGTATAACTGACAAATAAACATAATATATTTAAAGTGTACAGTGTGATGATTTTATATAAGCACAGTGTGAAAGAACTACTTCATCGAGGTAATATATTGATCACTTCACATATGCTTTTTTTAAGTTCTACTCTCTTAGCAAATTTCAATTATACAATACAGTTTGATCAACTATAGTTACCACATTACACATTGAATCCTCAGACATTACTCATTTTATAATTAAAAGTTTGTATAAAGGGTAATTTATATGCTATTTTTTTTTTTGTTATACACAAATTTAGAAGACTAATATTAGTATAAGATATAACTATACTGTATTTTCAATTAATCATGTTGGAAATCTCACTTTAATGAACTCTGGGTAGCCTATTTTTTTTTCCAGAAATAAAGTAATTTAAATATGTTGGTTTATAAGGAGAACATTATAGTTCAATATAACCTCTTTAATTTTACTTATACATAGTTAAAACATTACTTATAGACTTATTTTAAAAAGTAGTGCTTTTTGCAAATGAAAAGTTTACATAAAAAGGAGCTGCAACATGTAAATAGATTAGGGCCCCAATATACATACATATTTGAGGTGATTCTCAAACAAAAGTATGCATAATAATTTCTGGCATTTGGTGATAAATGTCCATTTCTGGTTCCCACTCTCAAATATTTTGATACAGAAAAACATGTGGAGCTCAGGGATATAAATTTTAATAAGCAATCCATGGAAATCTGATGGTAATTTTCAGCACATTTGAGTAACAATCTTGTGAAAATAACTACTGAATTCCACCAGAGTCTAATCTCCCACTTTTCTAATGATAATATATCCTCCATCACCTACATCCATATTTTAGCAGGTCAGGTGACTATATTTTCGGTTACATATGGCCACATGACTAAGTTCTCTCCACTGAAATGGAAGTAAAAATGAATTATGCAAATTTTTGTCATCTCCTTAAAAGATAAGTACTTTTTATTCCATTTCACAGTTTAGAACATGGTCTTGCTGCTGGTGAGCCATAGTTAACCAAGCAGACTAAGAAAAGCTAAGTGATGTTGAGCAAAAGAGTAGATCACCTTGCATATCCTGAATCAGTTGCATCACTCTGTTCTTTTATGTAAGTCTATTTTTTGCCAGCTTTGTTACAATAGCTTAGCCTATACTTTGATAAAAATGATTTTGAGAAATTGGACCAATTCCTAGTGATAGGCACATAATGCACATTTGTTAATATTATTTCAGTTTTAGTTCATATGTCCCAGGCTGACCAGAAGTCTCTGTTTTATACCTGTAGTTTCACCTAAACATGGTTTGTGCCTCCTTTAACCTTCAGAGTAGCATTGTTTAAAAGATAGCCACCTTAGATTTAAGAGATTTAGGTTGACTAATGATATTTTAGAATTCTAAAAGGTTTCTACAAAACATTAAATTCTGATTCAGATAGAGTTCAAAATCATAGTGATTTTATAAACTTTAAGCACTAGATTAGAACACTACACCACTATCATTGTGCTAGTATATACATGTAATAATATAATCTATGTTTGATTAAAGGGTAAAAAAAATAGCTATTTAAAATCATTTCAAGGCCTGTCCAATCTCTTCTGGCATCTAAAAATCAATGAGCCAGGAATTCTACAGCCCATTGGCAAGTGCCTATCACTGTTCAGAATTTCTGAATAAGCAGAATGATTAATTCATTTAAATTTATTACCCAGGAAATATCAGAGATGGCAGATGCTTTTCTAAATAGTGATTTATATTGAGAAGAAAATGAAAATTCTAGCTATTTTAATTAAGTGAATGTACCACTAAATCCAAGACACTTTCCCTTGCAATATTTTTAAGAAGCAGAAGTGCACTTTGCCTGTTTTCTTTTTGTTTGTTTCTGTTCAATGGCATACATTTTTTCCACTTCTTTTCCTTGACTTAATGGGGTAGATGTCCCTAAAGATTGCTGCCTTGGAAACTGATTAATCTCTGGTCATTAAAGCTCTCTACTGACATTGCAGAAAAGCTGTTGGGATCTCTTCATTAGCCTTGAGATGGGAAGCTTTAGATAAGCACAACTAAACTTTAACACTGACCTGAGGGTGTATTACCAACACAAGATTTTGCAGCATCTCAGGACTAATATTTTCTTCATTCAGATATATTTTCATCACATAGATTTTGCAGGACTACATATATTTGTCTCAATAATACTCAAAACTGCTAATATAAGTCTTAGGAATATTATGCAATTGGAACTTGTTATCAGTAATTTCTTCCTATCATTTTTTCAGTGACTGAAAGCGATGTGGCTTTAAGGATTTACTGAGTCGATTTATTCTTCTTGTTCTGTAATTCACCTCAGTCCAACCAGAAGAGTGGTCTATGACTTAAGATTTTTTTTTTTTTTTTGCATCACTACATTTTAACTTGTGTTTTTAAAGTTTTTTTTTATTTTTTTAATTTCCTTAGGATTTTTTTTTTGAAAACTCGTTAGCAACAGCTTACACCAGTACCAGTACTCTCATGTAACCACATATATCCTGTACCAAGCTAAATTTGAGACTCTGAAACATTATTATGATACTCTGTAATTATAATGCTTAAAATTCCATTTAAATGTAAGGATAAAACATTGATCCCTATCTACTTTGAAAGTTTTCCCAAAACTAAATAAAATTAGATGTGTGAAAAGCAACCAACTAATACTCTATGAAGTAGTCATTGGTTCATTCCACATGTATTATGTACCGATATCCACCTTTCCTTTTCCTTTTCTTTTTGGAATTGGAGAAATGACAATAGTTCTCTACCCAGTTACTATTCTTTTTCCCAGATGTGGAATTCAATCACAACAAGGAGAAAGAAAAAGAATTGACATAATTCAGTTTTTTTTTCTACTCATTCTTAAGTCTCATTAGGTTTCTAGGCCTGATTTATTTTAAATCAAAATACTGTGTGTCAGAAGTTAGTTCACTGACTCTTTTTATTTACCTTAAACTCATTATCTTCTATGAATTTCTATTTCTCAGTGCAATGCTATGGTAAAGTGACTATTAGGAAAACAAACTAAAAAGATCATCAGAAGACATAAATAGCAAAATACATATATCACTTGCTTTTCGAAGTAACAGAACATATTTTTATTGAGCACTTCCTAGTACAAGGCACTAAATACAGCAAAATATATGATATAATTTAGTACAAGAGAGACTGTTACTAGTTTTCTTATAAGCACATAAATGCATTTACATGTAAATGCAGAAAAAGGGAAGAGTTAAATCATTACGAGATCTGTGAGAAGGTGTTTTAGAACACAGTCTAGAACCTTCCAAGTTTGGAAATATAAAGTGCCAGACATAGATGTAGAAACTGGTTAAATAAGACCATCTGATACAGCAGGATATCTTCAGAGAATGATAAATAGCAAGTAAGGCTAGACCTGGGCAATTAATTGATAATGTAGGAGAGACAAGTCGGATTTGGATTTTGATGGCCATGCTTTTTCCATAATAAAATGCCTGGACTTCATTTGAGCATTCCAATATTTTTGAGCATTCAAGAATAGACATTATCATAGATGTAATATATATTTGAAAATGTAAGAAATCTGAAATTCACTCAATCCAAACTATCGTACTTCAGAAGAAGGTAAGGTAGATGAGCTGATAAACCTAATAATTCACAGCTAATTACAAATTTCTATTTTACCTAAAGCATCTAACACAAGGCAAATATACTATGCATATCTAATCGATATATTTATTTAAATGAATTTTTCCCAAAACCCATTTTCTATAACTCTCTCATTTTTTATTTTTTGGATGATATCTTTTATTATTATTATTATTATAAAATATACATAGCATAAAACTTATCACTTTAATTATTTTTAAAATGTACTGTTCAGCGGCATTAAGTACATTCACATTGTTGTGCAACCATTGTTACTACCCAGCTGCAGAATTTTTTATCTCCTCAAACTGAAATTCCATACTTACTCAGTAATGACTCTCCATTTCTCCCTCCTCTCAGCCCTAGAAACAACCAATCTATTTTTTGTCTCTATGAATTTGACTATTTTAGGTACTTCATATAAGTGGAATCATATCCTATTTGCTCTTTTGTGACTGGCTTATTTCATTTAACACAATGTCTTCAAGGTTCATCCATGTTGTAGCATGTGTCATAATTCCCTTCTTCTTTAAGGCTGAGTAATATTGCATTGTATAACTATAACACATTTTACTTATCCATTTATCTATCTATGCATTCTTGGGTTCCTTCCATCTTTTAGGCATTGTGAATAATACTGCTATGAACATAGGCATACAAAAGAAAAGATCTACCATAACTCTCAACTTCATTATAACTATCAGCCCTGTGAAAACTATTTTAACCACCACGACATAATCTTAGACTACCACAAACCTCACATAGTAATAAAGACTCACGTCATTAACCAGAATTCATTACATCAACTTCTGTAGGCAAAGCCCCATATATATATATCAGATGGACAGATACATGCCAACATATAGATCGATTGTCAATGTAAATACACTAAACTCTCTTTGGGATATCACATTCAATAATTACTCCAGCCATACATTAATTAACCTGTAACTTGACAGATTTATGTCTCATGAACTGAGATTTTACCAATGGAAGATAGAGACTGAAAGGATGCAGCAGATAAATTGCCCACCCTTCTTTTTCCTGGTCAAATGCTCTCTTTTTACAATCATTCCATGCAGTCTCTCCAAACGTGTTCAATCAACCAGCAGCAATTTCTTGAGAAGCTGTAGGCAGCTCTAATGTAATATAGTTTGTATTTATTTCCTTTATCAGACTCAGTTTTCTTTTTCTATCACTCTCAACAGAAAAAGGGCTTTTATTGCCTTCAAACCAGGGGACAATAAATGTCCATAAATATCTATTTTAAAATAGAAAAAAAAGAGGAAATAAAGTTAATTCTGTGAAAGGAAGTCAAGAAAGAACAGGGGTAAATAGAAACCAAATTTTATAAAAAGAAAAAAAAGAAATAGCAAGCACATGGTAAAGAATAGTAAGATATATGTTAATGTCATAAGAAAATCAAAATGGATTATATTTATGAAACTGGCTGAGAAAAGAAAACAATTTATATATATATATGTTATTTACAAGGAAAATTTCTAAAACATAAGCATACAAGAAGGTTGAAAGTTAAAAAATGGAAAAAAATAAGCTGGTGAAATATATTAATCTGTCAAAAAACAGACTTTAGGATAAAATGAATATCAAAAGAGTCTCTAAATAATGATAAAATGCTCAACTCACTTGCAAGGTATAATAATTCTAAACTTGTTATACAAAATAACTTAGCTTCATAATACATGAAATAAATAGAACTTTTCTAATTCAATTTTAGTAGAAACTGACTAATCCAAGAACATGCCAAAATATTTAAGCACAATTTTCAGAAAATAATGGGTAAAATAAATAAAAATAATATTATAAACAGAAAATTTGAATTGGATAATTCATATGCTAAATTTATTGGAATAATGTATACTAGCATTCAAGAATTGAAGATCATATTTTTCAGGAATAGAACATTTATGAAAATTCACTTCATACTAAATAATATAATGTATTTAATTATATTTCCTGAAATTTGTGTCAAATGGACCATGTTTCTGACCAAAATGCAATTAAGTTAGAAATCAATAGCAACACGACCAACAAAACCAAGAACCCATGTGACTGGAAATTTAAAAAAAAAAAAGACTAATAAATCATAAGGCAAAGAAGTAATTATCATAAAAACTAAATGTATTTAGATTCTTCTAATGAAAATATTATATGGAAAAACAAATGTGTTACTACTATGGTAGAAAGTATACAAGTTTAAATTCAATATGAGAAAGAAAGAAAATCAACTGAAGATAATTTAACTGGGCAATGATCTAATTTCATTTTAATTTCATTTCAGTATTAATTTCATTTCTTATTTTAAAAAGATGTCCATTTTAATTTCATTTCAGTATTAATTTCATTTCTTATTTTAAAAAGATGTCCATGGCTGAGTTTTTCCTAGCTTTAAAAGATTTTACATGTTTAGATTAGTTAAATTTTACTACCAAAACCTGTTTGTATTAAAAGTATGTCATTATCTATCTATATTTCTTTCTATCTTTCTATCATCTATCTATCTATCTATCTATCTATCTATCTATCTATCTATCTACCTATCTATCTATCTATCTTTTATCTATCTAAATATAATCTATCTATTATCTATCTATCCATCCATTCTACTTATAAATACAGGAGTAAACACAGTTATTAATAAATAATATAGCTAATAAAATAATCAAATAAAATCCAGCAATATGCTAAAAGAATAAAACATAACGTGCAGATTTTATTTGGGAAATCCATGGGAGTTTTAATATAATAGATGAATAAATTCAAATAACTGAGAAGAACATGAAGATATATAAAAATTCAGTTGTAGGATGTTAATATAGGGTGTGATTTGAAATAGGTCATGAAAATTAATTTCAGAGAAATAAGAGAGATGGGAGGGCCAATCAAAAAAAAGGGAGGGCTAAAAATAAACAAACAATTACATTAAACAGAAAGAAATACATATTTATGTTCTAACAACTTATATATATTTATAAAGTAATATATATAAGTATGCATAAGGGATCTGAATAATTAAATAAAATAAAAATAATTGCAGAAATAAAATTTAAAGGTTTATAAATGCTAATTTTATATTAAATTTATAATTTATAATTAACTCCCAAAGTTTATACTGAATTTCTTGATCCAGAAATTCCCATCAAGATTAATTTCACGCTGATAATTAAAACTATTCAAATTACAGTCAAGATAACCTACTGGGAAAAGAAGTCCATTATCATTTACATATGAAATGTAGGGCTTTTAATGTATATTCTAATTATCTATATATATTAAACTCCTATTTGATATCCACAAAGAACAAATATTAAATAATGTGCTATATTCAATGATAAAAAGTTTATTATGTTTAAGATAGAAACTATAAGACCAAAATCTTCTCTGTCATGTAAAAGATCTCTTAGCATTTTAAAATCTTACTTTATTTTCCTCATGTAATAAAGAGGGATATTCGAAAAGTCACGTGATTCTAGTGAGAGCAAACAATATGTATGAGCATATGTAATACAAAGTATATAGTAAGACTCAAAATCAGCAACTACCATTTATTTAAAAATAATTTTAAAAAATAGAGATAGAAGGCTTCTAAAGCAAACTCTTATCTTTATCAAGTGCTCAGTCAATTTTATACAGGGCTCATTTTTAATATATTTAGTACCTTATCAATTAAAACAATAGACTTTTATAAGGAGTGAACTTTGTCCCCAAAGAATTAATGCAAGGACAAAATTTGCCTACATATATAAAATTAGAAATGATATAAAGCAAGCCAAGGTCTTCAGGAAGACTCATTTTATAATATTTTCAAATCCACTTATTATAGATATAATATATATGCATGTGATACATATGTATTAGATATATTATTTATATATAAATATAATCAATCTATATGAGTACAACTGAAAGCATACTCACTTTGGTCAATGCAAAATGTGTTGTGCCACCAGCAGAGCAATTTTATAAAACCACTAAAGTCAGGGAGAAAAATGGAAACCAGAAGCAAGAGTGTATGCAATTCATAAAGATATAAGAACAATCAATGCTTTTCTTGATTTGTCATCCTGAAATGTGTCAGTGCTCTCTTCCATCCATCAGCAATTGCTACCTCTTTTAATTATTCAGTAATATTCTAAAATATTATTTTATCTGTGTTAACATTCAACAATAACCCTCTGAATGGTAACCTGTTTAAATTCTACCATCATATATATACACCAGAGCACATTTATCCCTGCTAAAAGTTAATATATAAATAGAGAAAATAATACAAATATCTCCTGTGAGTATTAAATAAAATAGTGTTGTAATAGCCCAGAACAACACTGCAAATGGTAGTAATACTTTAATTTCATATGCTTCTGATTTTATTTTTGTTAGTGGTTGGGCAGATTTTATTAGCATAATTATATATCCCAAGATGCATGACAATTGTATATTATTGAAAATGGATAAATTAACTTAATGTTTGGATTAGTATTAGTCAAATTCATCAGTGCCTGATTATAATAAGGAAAATTAGAAGTTTTAATTGAGAGGCCTGTCTAGCAGAATAGCATTTTCATATTAACCATGATCATTGCCAAGATCCAATGGTCTCTTGACTTTTAGGCAGGACATCATGCTCAATTATATTATTCTCCTGTTGATCTCTAATTTCATACACAGAAAAATTATTTTAATCACAATGATGCCAAAAAATAAACATGATAATAGTTTCCCATATTTTAAGATATGCATTATATTTTATATATGTGACAACATATTCCCTGCTTTCAGGAAATTTTAGTGCATGGTGTATTAAAAGATTTTACTTTATGCACCTTAGACAAGGAAGAAAACTAAGGAACTAAAGTCTTTACATATGTAACAGTCATAAAGAACAATTTTATCTCATTCTTATGCAGTAGTCATCCTCTAGATGAGTGGAAGTAATGTAGGTCAGGATGAAAAAGAAGACACAAGTGTTAGCTTTTCTCATGAGGCTCATATTTGACTCTGATTATCAAAGTGGATTTTTCAGTCTAGGCTAAAGATGCAAACTCATTTTACATGGACAACAAAGAATCACTGGGGTTAATGACTTCTTGTTGTTACTAAGCTGACTCAGATCTGAAGTGGTAACCTAGAAGTAAATGACTCCATATACCATTATAAATTCTCCAATAGGTTTCTCTAATTTATATTTTAAGTATTTTACTTACAATAAATTACAATATCAAACTCCCGAAATTTTGCATAACACCATTTTAAACTGCTAAGAGCTATGTTTAATATGTAGCTATTATTAATAATACCTATTATTTCCCTGAATTAAATACATGCTTCCATGAATTTTCCCAAAAGGTATTTGCAGATTCTCTATCATTTTTTAAAAGATGCTGTAGAATTAAAATACTACTTTCTACAGCACACAGATAAATCCTCCACCTTCTTAAATAACAACACATAGGATGCTGACTGTATATAACTGACTTTTCCACTAACAATTAGGTCTGGTTTATTGCATTTTTAACTGCTGTGTGAAACCACATCCTTCATCAGGTAAATGTTACAGATGTAAATTGTATCGACTCCCATCAATGTTGTTGGTGATTAAGTACAGCTAAGCTGCACCTCGAGTATGTCTCTCAAGTTAAAAATCATAATTTCTAAATGCAATAGGAAAAGGTGTTTGGAATTGAGATTCAATTTGTTCCTGAGAAAACTTCTTCCTTCTTTGCTTCTTTCTCCTCCTGTTCTTCCTCCTACACACAAAGGTGAGTGAACTGCTGCACACTTTCATGTTGAACTTTCTTGTAATAAACAACTCAGGAGAAAACAGTCCGATTGTCATTAACTACTCAGCTAACAATTTCTGGGATTCAGACATTCGTATAGTGGTGTGTGTGTGTGTGGGTGTGTGTGTGTGTGTGTGTGCACATAAATGTGTATATTTTTAGGTGTGTGGACAGAGAAATATACCACTAGAGAGTGAGTTCACTTTTCTAGGACCATTAATAAAAACACATAAGAGCAAATTGTAGAAAAAGAATATCCTATCTATCCATAGACAAACTTCTCTAAAGTAAATATGGGATATATTGCTAAATTTAATGTTTTGTTTCCTTCAAGATCATTAAGCTTCAGGGACCTTTCATAAAGCAATTATAGACATCTACAGTATGAGCTACTCTCTACAAATGAGATTTTTCATCTACTTGAAAATCTTAGAACTGTTAAAGCTTTATGACAATACTGACTCAGACACAAGAAGGTTAAGAACAGAAGCTATCTTTTTGGTATAATCCCAAGTACATATCTAACTCTTAAGAAGATTTCTAGAGCAACCTCTGAGGAAGAAAAAAAGTCCATATTTCTAATAAAAATCAATAAATATTTCCTAACATGACTTGATTTTCTCATGTAGGATAAAAACAAGTGAACAAACCAAGAATATCACAGTCATAGCAACAACAACAAAGTAAATACAAGTATACCTGCATATGTATATCTATATGCTAATATTCAAGGAAACATAAAAGTGGGAGTTAGTGGCTCTGTATATCTCATATTTTAGTAACAGTTTACATTTATATCTTTATAGGAACTTAAAATTTATGTATCTGAAAGTTAACAGAGTTCTCTTTATCAAAAACTCAGCCCACTTTTGTGTATTCTGTTTATATTTAAAAATCAACCATTCTGTCTTATCTGCATAACACTATAATGTATATACTCTGTGACATAGTGTTGAAAGTCCTTTAGAAATGCTCGGTATTTAAAATGAACTTTACCTCCATGAAAAAAAATAAAGATATTCTGTCTTAAGCAGGTGGAGAAAGAAATGGATGAGCTCAGAGAAAAAACTATAGTAGTATTATACTAGGGAATCTTAGGGCTAAAGTTGACTGAAATAGAAAAGAATATCTTTGGTCTGATGAAAGTAATGAATCTTTAATTAGGCTGAAGGGAAACAATAGCAATCAACATAGCAGACTGGCAGTCCAGATTCTGTCAGAAGATTGTCAAGTACTCTCTATTACTCAAGAGTGACATGGAATTGGGAACTGAATGACAGTGGTTGGCAGAAATATAATTTCACAAGAAAGATATCTTTAACTCTAATGAAGCATAATGGCAAGGATAAGCAAGGACAACTTGCTGAGAAACAGGGGAAACATTCTCATTCCAACTTTATATTTCTTTGGGACATTTAAGTAAATTAATAGTACTCTGAAATAGATGTCTGCGTTTTGCTAAAGCCTTAAATTGACAGAATTCTCAACTAAAACTCTTATAATCAATTGTTTTACAATTAAATTATGTAGCATAATTATTAAATTTATGAAATATTTAAACTACAAAAAAGAAAAATACTTACTGAAATTAAGCATGTTGTATTGTAAAAAATCTTAGACTGTGTCTAAGAGACCATTATGTCAAATAAAACTATTTACTGCTATAAATGCTACTACTACTGTTACTTTTAGGAGTATTCTATCCTCAGCACAACGAATCAAGATTGGCATTATCCTCATTTTATAAAAATGGAAATCAAAGTTAGTGACAATGAATGCATATCATTACTACATTCAATCATTTAGCAGTTACGTATTTGTCGTCCCTGAAACTCACCTTCAAAAGTGATAGTTTTACTTATTAAATGAAATTAGCATTAGTAGATTTCCAGGGGCTATTCAGAATGTTTCTTTCTCATGCCTAAAACATTTTTAAAGGTTCATATGCACTTTTTTTGGTGTTATTTTAGTAATGTAAGTATTTAGGGCTATGAGTTTCTCTTGAACGCAGTGAATTAACCTGAATGAACAATTCAAATAAAAAACTTAAAAAATAAAACAATAAGAATAACAGAAGAAAACAGTAAGGATAACAATAATAAATCAGCTTGTTAAATTTACCTAAGAACTGATTTTTAAGAGAAAAGCAATAAAATGTTTATAAAAATGAAAGTACAAGCACACAAAATTTAAAATATCAAAAGTGAAATAGACAAAAGCAAGAAAATTTTAAAAAGTTTTAAGAGTAATCTTCTAAATTATATGAAATACATTTGACTACTTGAAAATGTGATTTAACAAGGAATCACTCCCTACAATTTGTCAAAAGAAATCGAAGCCTAAAATAGAATACTAAAATATACACAATTAATTCTAATTAAGGTAGGAGAAGGGGAAAAGTAGAGCAGAGGATAAATGGGCCAGTTATATTAAAAAAAAAGCAAGATGATTATCTAAACACAATTTGTCACTAGTCATATTAATGAAAATGTTCTAAACTCCCAAGTAAAAGACCAAAATTATAAGACAGGATAAGAGAGGACTATCCAATCACAATGAAACATGTTTAGACTGTAAGGACACAGATAAGTTAGAAGCATAAAAGTTTTAAATTATATATATAAATGTATATATGTGTATATATTTAGAAACTTAAATTATACGAAAAAACAATCAGTAGTGTCCTGAGTATGTTTAACAGTTGACTCTCTGAGTTTAAAAAAGATGAACAACCTCCATTAATGTAGACACTACAGTTCTTAATAAAATAATAGCAAATTAAATTGAACAACACATAAGAATGTTAATATATCATAACCAAAATCATACAAGCTTAGTTTAACATTCTAAAACCAATGTAATTATACTATCTATTCAAAATGAAAGAAAATGTGTATGATGATCTAAATAGAATAAAAAGCATTTGAAGAAATTCATCACTCATTCATGATTTGAAAAATAAACACACACAAAACAAAAATCTCAGCAAACTGAAAATAGAAGAAAATTTCTTGACCTAATAAAGAATATCTATGAAAAATCTATAGCTCTCATTACATGCAATAATGAAAATCTGAACATATTATCCCTAAAAGCAATAACAAAGCAAGAACGTCTGTTCTCACTACTTTTCTTCCCTATTATACTGAAGGGCACAGCTAGAGAAATAAAGAAGATAATTAAGGACTATTTTTTGAAAGGAAAAATTAAAAATTTCATTATTCACAGATGACATACAGTATTGATAGAAATCCTGACACTAGAATTTATAAGTAAATTAATCAAGTTCATATTATACAAGGCCATATACAAAATATTCAATTATAATTCTGTAAAATAGAAAATTTCAAATAAATTTTTAAATTGTCATATACAATACCTTGACAAAGATGAAATACCTAAGGTCAATATAATAAAGTATGTTCAAGACTGTTCCACTGGAAATTACAAAATGTCCTTCAGAACTATTATGAAAATATATAAATATATGGGTAAATATGTCAATTTTATGGAATGGAAAGTTCTGTATTATTAAGATGTTAATTCTGCCAAAATTGCTCTATGGATTTAACAATATTTATTTAAATCATCAGCAGGTGGTTTTGTTGAAATTAATATAGTGACACATTCAAAATAAATCAATTCCCTCAAACAATTTTTAGAACAAGAAATGTTGAAATGCTCCTACTGCCTGATTTAGAAGACATACTCTAAAGCTACATTAATCAAGTGGATGTGGCAGCTGTGTTAGGATAGACAGATCAATGGAAAAGAGTACATAGCACAGAAATGGAGTTAGGCATATTTTATTAAATAATTTTGGAAAAAGTACGATGGTCACTCAATGGCGAATAAGAATTTTTCAATAAATAATTCTGAATGAACTGGATATTCTTTTAAAAATAAACTTTGAACACCTCGCTCTCACCACACACAAAAAACAAACTCTAACTGAGTCATAGACCTAACATAAACCACAAAAGCCAGCTAGAGCCATAATCATTTTTGAAAGAAACTTTAGAGGAAAAAAAGTCTTTGTAATTTTGGAGTAGGTGAAAATTTCATAGGACAAAAAAAAATGACATATAAAAGAAAAAAATAAATTGGATTTTATTAAAATTAAAAATGTTTTTTCTTCAAATGGTACCATTTGTAAAATGAAAACGTGAACAAGATACTTGGAAGAAAATATACAAAAAAGGGCCTTGTACTATATATATATATATAAAGAAGTCTTGCAACTCAATAAAAAGAAGACAAACAATTCTTTAAAATGGGCAAAATATTTGAACAGAACTTCAGGAAAGTAGACGCGCATTTGACCAATAAGCACATGAAAAGATGCTCAATATTAATAGTCAGTTGGGAATGAAAATTAAAACTACAATGAGCTAGAACTACACATCAATTAGATTGGCTAAAATTTTTAAAAACCTGACAATAACAAATTTTAACATGATTTTTAAGCAACTGGAATTCTTTCATATTATTGATAGGGATGTAAAATGTTACGCCTATCTTGGAATGCAGTGTGGTGATTTCTTATAAAGTCACAAACACATTTATATGATTCTAATTTTCCTCGCCTTGGTATCTATATAAGAAACAAAAACATATACCACAAATATATGTGTAAAAGAACATCAAAAGAAACTTTATTCATAACAGCTAATTCAAAATAACCCAAGTATCTGTCAACATATGAATTGGTAAACAAATTGCGGAATATTTATATAATGCAACTCATTACATCACTAAAATACATAAACTATTGATATACATAATAACGCAAAACTCAAAAACACATGAAAAACAATGAAGCTATGCATTAAGGTTGCATAGTCTATGTTTCTACTCTTTTTGGATATTCAAGGGTAAGCAAAAGTAATCCATAGGACAGAAGGCACATCAATGAGGGTCTAGGGCCAGAATTGAGGGGGATTTACTACTCGGGAGTGTGAGGAAACTTTTTTTAGATGATGTAAGTATCTCTTCATTGTGATAATAAATAGCTACTAAAGCATATACCTTTGTCAAGACTCTTTAAGCTGTACAATTAAAACAAGTACATTCTACCAAATGCAATTATAACTTGAAAAGTTATTTAAAAATTGGTGATGTGTGAGGAGCAGTAGGAAATTTGGGGAGTAATATCTTGGGTAAGTTGAAAGACATTGCAATCCAAGTGGTGAATTGGCTTTAGAAAGAAGCAAATTTATTCATTAAAAGCACAAAGATGTCAGAGTAAGTAGGTACGGGTTAAAAAGAAACTATTGAGAAATTTTTAAAAATTATTTTGTCAATGAAATAAGATTAGACTGACTATGGTGAAGAAGTATAGAAAAAGTTTGAAAACGGATTCAGGATCGTAGAAATATGAATTAAAAAGAGAAATGTAGAATAGCTAACCAGAACCAGTAGTCCAGTTTAACTTTATAGTCATGGATTTGACATGGTATCTGTTAGCTGGTTGCATGTCTTTGCTATAGACACACTGAGATTTTAGGTACAGTTTGGAGTGAGACATTGAAAGGTAATCTGAGTTTAATGTACAGTTTTATTGCTGTTTGTTTGTGTTTGTCTTCAGGCGAATAAACAGAGGAGAGAGAGAATTGGCTTTAGAAAGCAGCACAATTTATCCATTATAAGAAAAATTGAGGACATAAGCATGGGAGTGCTTAAACTAGGAAGTATCCAATCGAACCTAGCTGAGCAAGGAACTACTAACATAAATGAGGTGATTGCACAGTAAAAAATTGTTAGGGTCAAAGGTGGTGCATCTTATTGCAGTCCAGTTGGAAAATTAGTAAAATAGTTTTAAAATGTAAGAGATTAGGCATAGTAGAACATTTGAATTTGAAAGGGATGAAATTGACAAGATTAATTACAACTTGATCTGTGGTGTGAGGTTGTGACCCTAATACTAACAGGCTGGATAAACAAGTAGTCCATCCCTTCTGTCCTTTAGTTTCTTCATCTTCCCATCTTTCTCACATCTTCCTCTATCCTTCAGTGTCTTCATATCATGAGCATAATAATTTGCCTAAATCTTAGCTCAGTTGTGATGATTAAATGAGTCGAGGAATGCAGGGCACTTTGGACATTGTCAGGCATCTGTCAACCTTCTTAAATGTTAGCTATGCTTTTGTCCTTTCTTTCTTTTGCTTCCCCTCCCACCTCGTCCTCCTCCTTCTTCTTAGTACCAGTACTAAGGCCATTGTTACTATTGTTCATCATAATTATGTTGCTTAAAATTTGGCAGGATTTCTACTAAATTTATAGCATATGCCAATGTCATTATACAGAACATATGTTTGTGAGCCAATAAAGATATTCCTAGTGGTTTAGTATACTGCAATTGTTCCTTTATTAGCATTGTCCTATGTGTACTACATTTCTATAAGAAAAATTGTTCTTATAACTAAGGGGAAATAACAAATAATAATAATGACAAGTGATATGGACTTGACTATATTATATATTAATGATTTATAACACTTGTTAATATAATTTACCAAATTATAACAATATTAAAGTAATGGTTGAAATACTTTGCAAATATCTGAAGTACCATGTAGTTTTTCCAATGCTAATTCTTTCATTTAAAGATTATAATGTAATAGACACCTTTTGCGGTGACTTCCATTCATTAACTATATGCTCATTGATAAATGTTTGCAGAGTCAATATATTAGTCAAAATATTAGCATAAAACAGAATACATACTCAAAGGAATTTGATATAGCAGATTCAATGAGCAGAGATAATTTAATGCAGCAGATATTTATATAGGTGTGGTCAGAAATAAGTAACAAGGGGCAGTGAGATCCAATTGCAGAATGACGTTAGACGGCTAGGTCTAGAGTATCAAAGGAAGGATAATAGTTAAAAGAACGCAGTTGAAAAGTGGTGCCACAGAAAATACTTCCAAATGGGAGCTGTAACTCTAGAGGAATGCAGCAATTACCAGAACTGTGTTGAGTTAGGTAAAAGAAGGAGATTATAAAATTCCTGAGCTCTTCTCACTGTCATCTGATTTCCTACCAATGTTTTCCATTGGCCAATCCAACAAGAAGCCAAAGTGTTAGACAGTCTATGAAATGGAGCCCATAGCTGTCACCTCTAGTATAATAGCACAAGGCAGAGAAAGGCAGATGTTATTGAGGGATGCCAAAAAAAAAAAAAAAGACATATTAAAACAATAATAATCATTCATCAAACAAAAGTGGCATGTACATAATCTTTCAAAGCAGGCACATATTGTTTTCATCTTTAACCTATATTATCCTGAGCAGCATGCTATTTTTATTTAATTGAAGTTAAACAATTATCTCTCAATAAAGCTGGAAAAAATGTACATGTCAAAACTGATTTATAAATGTCTCTGCATTATAATCTTAACCTAGGAAGAATAACTCTGATAGATGATATCCAGTATACAGTACATCATATTGTTACCTGTTCTTTGTCAGTGACTAGTGGGCTAGGTAGATACAAAAGAGAAATAAGATTGAGACTGAGGATATATCAAAGGAAGGCTAATATTGTACATGTCAATATAGATCCAACACATTAAATATCCAAATCCATATAATTGTTCATTAGAAGTTCCTTAGTGAAAAGATGCCCTGTATAGTCAGTCAGGCATGATGACCACTCTGCTGATGTCAGTCTTCTACCTTCTCTGTACAACACAGTATGACAGTATGGTGTTTACTATACTTATGTGTAACTCAGGCATGGTAGACATCTTGAGGCCATACATAGTCTGGGCAGCACAGACATCCCCTAACCAAGTCCTCTATTTTGAGCCTACAATTCCTTTATAACAGCAATCGACCCCCTTCGTAGCTGTGGCACCATGCAGAAAGAAAACCTGCTATATGGGAACAAATTATTGCCATTATAATATGCTTTGGCCAGTAATTGATTTTTACAGAATAATTACCTAACATAAATTTGAATTTGGTTTCTCTGACCTTGATAATTTTTACAGAATCACCATCTTACTACTTTATATATTACCAATGCATTTCACTCTATATTAATTCCAGCCAAACAAGTCATTTACTAGCCAAAGAAAGGAATCGATATGCATGGGATTCACTGGTTTAATTTCAATACAGCTTAACTAATGGACTGATAGAATGAGTTATTGATAATTTTTATATGGTGCTAGTAGAGAGAATACATTAAAACACTGAGTTATTATTTTAAAAATGAGATATAGGTTTCTAGCCAGATACCAACAAATAGAACTATCTCTCCCATGGGCCATATAAGTGTTGAGGTATCAAAGGATAAAGTGAGTACAAGGATAATGATGCACTGAAATGTATTGCTTCTTGCCCCTTTCATTCTGGGCTCTTTGGGTTTGGCAGTTTTAGTCGCAAAAACAAACAAACAAAACAAACAAAACAAAACAAAAAACCTCTATGCTTACTCTTGCTCCTAGTTATTGCTTAATTGATTCATGTGAGGAAATCAGACTCTGCTTCTAAAACACAAATTCTCCATCCTGGAGAACTTGAAATTTGCACAAAAAACCCCCCAGAGATTTGGAGTTGCTGAAATTGAGTCAGGTCTGTGGCTACACTCAAAGGAAAAGATACAACTATTACTACTGCTGTGATTGGGGTTATGATATAGCTCATAATCTCCCTTCCACAAAATTACTTCTCCCTTTTATATCTGCCCTTCCCAAATATTTTTTGCCTAAGAAAATCTGTGTCTTTTACCTGCATCTAAAAGAATTTTCACAGACGGATTAGAATATATCTATATTATTTCTATTTAACCAGTTCTAACTATTCTATCAAATGAGAAAATATTTGCAAATTCGAAAGAGATTTGCAAAGTAGAAAGATCTAATAAAATGATTTTTATTACATTTATTATATTATTACATTTGACAAAGGAATGTGGCATTAAAATTTTTAATAGTAATTATACTTAAAAAGCTAATGTCTGATAATCAAAACAAAATAAACCATATTGTCATTCCATATTGTAACAGAGTATAATTTGTTAAGGAAATAATCTAAGAATCCTATGTAATCATATGCTAACAATAGTAATTAAATGGAAAAGAAAGCGCACCTGATGTTTTGAAGAAAATAATATTATGTATCATATTTAAATAGGATAAATTAAATTAGTTGAGTTGTATGTTAAATGCAACTGCAAGATATTTTGATCAAATGACAGGTATAAATAATAACAGATGTTACTTAAAACTATTTTTCATAAGAAAATATTTTGAAAATAATACTCAACAATTATTCTTTGTAGATTTATTCATCAATCAGCAAAACGCCAACTAAAACTAAGAGTTTTGGAGATATACACTATTTGTGATGTAATATTTAAATTTTACACAATACTTTTGTAGATAAGAAATGAAAATAATAGCTTTTTTATTTTACTTTAATTACTTTTCTATCAATTAGACGATAAATATATTATTTGTATTTATCTTTCTCTCATTTTAATTCCAATATGCTTATTAATTGTACTTATTATATTGCCAACTCAGCTCATTTAACGAGCAGTTAAGAATATGATATTATAAACTAAACCTGACATAAGGTATATATAGAGATAGACTTATAAATACATCATTTTTGTTTGGTACTGAGATACAAGTTAACAGCACAATAAACAAGCTTAATAAATAGCTTGATAAAGAAGCAGCTCCTATAAGCAATGGAGAATAATGGAAGGATTTTGAGCAAGGGAGTTTAAGGTACAATTGGCATTTTGGAAATATCTCCCTACCAGTAGTGTGAACTAATAGATAAGAGGACTACAACAATGGAGGTGTCAGATACTAAGATTTTACTCCATCACAAGATAAAATAAGCTGCCCTACATAGTCTGTTGTCTTATGGATCACAACAGAAGACATGATAGACCTGAGTCAGAGGCAAAGAAACTTACTACTTATGGCAAAATCAACATGCAGAAGTTCAAGCTTATTCGCACTGGTTCCTCACATCCCCTGCTCTCCTCTTCCATGCCCCGTAAAAGGCCTATTATTAATGCCTGCACACAGAGTTTCATTATACAAGAAAAATACTGAACTGGAGACATTCACCATGCTTACATCTCTCAAACACAATCCTTAAAAATGACCTGGGTAAAAAGTGTCCAGGGTCTTGCATTCTTGGCATAAATAGAAAAAACATAAAGGGATACCCAGGGTCCATGGCAGATTGCCTCCCCCAACAGAGCAGGAGGTCGATTAGGAATTATTTCTTTGTTCTTGAACCAGGACATCAATGGTGAAAGAGCGAGAATAATAGAATAATACTAACAAAAAAATGCTAAGGCTATAAATAAACATATAAAATATGTTTACAAACACATGCATATAGTATATGTGTGTTCATATATGTATAAAATTTCACTTGGTCTTTAAATAAATCTACAAAGAGTATATTATCCACATCTTATACACAAGGAAATACCGTTAGAACTCAAACTTACTTAACTCTGAAATCTGTTCTCTGTAACTACAAATGGAAGGGCTTATTTTTTGCAGCAAATATGCCACAAATTTGTAATAAAATAGTAAAATTAGTAGAAATGAATGGTAAATTTAATATAAATAGTAATAACAAAAATCAAAATTGAGGATTAATTACAATGCCATTAATTACTATAGATAAGAATCAACTAATAGGTTTTTTTTTTTTAGACATAAGTTGATAAGGATTTCAGTATTGGTCTGTTAAGTCCTCAGATAACAAGAAGACAAGTGGATGTGCATTTAATAATTTAATAGGGTTTATGGAGTTCAAAAGAGATGACACAGACAAATATTAAAAGAAAAATATGTCATTAATAACAACTATTATAACCCGATGATTACTAATCTCAGTTTTCATTAGAAAATTTGGTGGTTTTGAAATCTTATCCTTTTCCTTCATTCACATATCAAAATCTGACTTTATAGATCCTTTATTCTCCATTACTTTGCCTAATCAGCTAAAATGTGCTATAAAAAAAATCAAGCAACATTATAGATTTGTGACACTAAAACCATCCCATGTCACTACCTGTGGAAGCATCCTTCAAATTTAGCTAATTACCTCAGGCCCACTCATTTTTTTCACTATACAGTCCTCCCTCAGTATCCATGGGGGTTTTTTCCAGAGTACCCTTTGCTTCACTTTCTTAATATTACTTTCTAATTCACTTCCATGACACCACTCATTCTTGATTTCTCTCCTACATTTCTGATGGTTTTTGCTCTGTCTTCTTCCTGAGCCCGTCTTCTCTGACAAGTGCTGGTCCTCTTCTCAATATGCATACCCACTCTGGGCAAGTGCAACCATGATCATGGCTTTAACTATTTTATATATATAAAGAGCTCTCAAGTATATGTTTCAAACCTAGAGCTTTTTCCAAGCTCCGACCACTGCAAATTCATTGGCCATCTATCTTGTTTTGAATGCTCTATAAGAACCCCAAACTCAGAAGATTCAATGATGTCTTTTCTTCCTTTCACATCTCTTCCTCCTTTATAAAACTTTATACAAACCTCATTTTATTTTTTGGCATCGCCATGAAATGTGAAGAGGAAGATAGAAACTTTGGAGTTACCCCTTTCTCTCCTATGTCCTCACCCTCTATCTCCTCTCTTTTAATAAGTTCATATCCCTCTGCTGTCCTAGTTGAGGCACTCATCATTTCTTACTTTAAATCATGGGACAGCTTCTCAGCTTTCTATATCTGGTCAAGTTTTCCTCAAATCCATCATCTGTACAATTGACTAAAATGCTACTTTGACCACTTTGCTTTTCTTCTATAAGTTATTCAATGATTCCCACCATGAACAGGATGAGATTTAGACTCTAACATGTCTCAATGAATAGTTAACCTTCTGATCATACTCCTGTGAAAAATAATATAACTGGAGCCACTTCAAAATGGAGTCAGAGCTGCCATCCCAGAGGAAATGCCTTGCATATCTTAAGCCTTAAATCTTTGAAATGTTTAAACTGGGCAAAATAAACCTTTAGATTGAGCCTAAAGCCTTGTTGTATTCCAAACAACTGTTTGCAAAGCTAACAGAAAAGTAGATATGACTAGGACTGAAAATTAAAGATATTCTTTAGAATTAGCTTCACTATGATAGCTTGTTTGCACCCATAGAAATGCTTTCCTTCCATAAATATAATGATTCCTCTTCCCTTTTTAATAAGTACCTCTTGCTTTCATCTCTTAATCAGAAGATTATTTGGGTTTCTGTATGAATCAGTGCTTCCCACAATTACAATTCTTTTTTTTTTAAATCTCAAATATATACTTATTGCCTCACACTTTGGCTTTATTTTTAGGTTAACACTTCCCTTTATTTCTTTAATTCTTGCAATTTTGGCCACTCATGTCTTAATTCATCAAACTGAACTGCTTATATCTATTGCTTCCCTGTTTGTCTCATGTCTGTTTGTCCTGGAGTGTCTCCCCCATTTTCATCCATTAAGACCAAGCTCCCATGTCACATCTGTGGAGGCATTCTCTATTTTTTTCTTTCTATTGTGGTTAAAAGTCCTTTTCTAGTTGTTTGGTAATACACTGAATTTTGCCACTGGTAAAAGCACTCTACGTTTCCTACAACATTACTCTATAACTATGTCCTCATATGATCCTACATTAGGTCAGTGGTCTCCAATGTGTTGTACACATTCCATAAGGAGAACCAAAAGTACTGGGTGAATAAATTATAAAATCTACTATTGATTTTTGCTTTTCATTTTAGTGTCTTAACTTTAACTCATTTCTTTAAAATGTATATAACCTGTAACTTTGAGGTGCTATATATTTTTTATAAGTAAATTAACATATGTATATTAGGGACATGAGCTCAAAATTTTTCAGATGGGGGACAATATGAATACATTTGGATCCTTCTACCTTCTTCAATCACATTTCCCATGTGGCAGGGCCTGTGGTATCTCAACTTGGTGTTCTGAGCCTCTTGCTGAGGCACTGCTTTCATTTAAGCCGATGTTTCTTGAACTGTTATCTTTAGGCCACTTGGAAAAGGTTTCCTTGATATCCTGGTTAACAACACGACTTTTGGGGCTTCCTGGATCAAAAACTGTGATTACGTAGCTTAATTTTTTTTTTTAACCAGTAGTCTAAAATGACACTTATGAATATTCACGTTTTAAATCAATCACAAGTGGTAAGCATTTAACATACCATTATGTGGAATTAAAAGTCTGAATATGCAGGAGTTCATTTAGCATAACACAGAGCTATTGCTGGCCCATAAAGGCATGTTTGAACCAAAATGTGATGGGAATTAAGGAAGAAAAAGAAATGGTGGCCTGAAAAAGGATGGGTGAACAGGTATTTGGAATGTTTTTAAGGATGAAAATAATGAAAAGAATAGGACAAATTAACACTGTGCTAAAGTTTCTAAGTGAAACTCTGATTCAGTTTCTCTGTAGGTGTCTGTGCCTTTGTAAATCTGTGTACCAGATGCTGATATAACATGAAAAACCTTTAAAAAAATTGTGTAATATGTATTATAATTAACTGGTGTTATCCACTCCAAAACTCCTCACTCCTGCAAAAAAATTAATGAAAAAATTTATATTTCACCCAGCATTTGCTCTTGGAGAGATATATAGGAAGTTGTCCTTTCTAATCTTTGCAATTCCAAGAGTCTTCACAGATGAAGTCTTGGATCAATATCACTTGGCGCTACCAATTAATTCCAACTTGATTAAAATTTAAAATATGGGAGAGAACACAATTCTAGTGTGACATAAAAATCAATGCCTTCATTGATGTAAAAACAAGGAAAGTAAAGTTGGCATTATTTGTTCCTCTGTGCTTTTCTAAAGCATGATGAAAAGTTCCCTATGAGTATATTATCTCCTCTGATATTCATATATGTCTCAAATATATTCTCCTTGGGGAAATGAATATCTCACTGTCTAGAACACAGTTTACATTTGAATTAGAAAAGGAACTCTGAGATAAAGAGTTCAGAAAGTATTCCATATTTGGGGTGCTTTTATTATATGCAGTGCTATATCAGTCAGAATCCAAACAGGAAAACAGAAATCATCTCGAGCATTTAAAATTAGAAAATCAAAGACTTCAAATGCTAACACAATTTGGCATTTATTTTCCTCTTCTCACATGTGATTCCTGTTTAATACATTCATGTGTTTGCCTTCATAAAAATAATCGTAGTCACTCCTCAAAAAAGTGGATATACAAGGTCCTGTTCATCTTTGTATTCATCTAAGACCCCAGATTCCCTGAGAATAAAAAATCCTGGCCACCAGGTTTTAATGTATCACCTCTAGATTCAGTAAGATTCTTTAGATGTAGAAAAATCCAACATTTTATTCCTAAAGTGTCTAATCCCTTTGTTTTTTTGCCATTATTTGGTTCCCATAGTCTTCTATTATTCTTTATTATTGAACACTGAAGTATAAAAGGATATAAAGAAATTTAGACAGTCCCTTCCCCCCTGCCATTGTGTAGCAGCAACTTAATTCCACCTGAGGAAATAATAGGAATAAATTTTCTTGGCCAAAAGAGTAGCTTTTTTTTTTCTCCTCTCTCTGCCTATTGGTTCAGGGACATAGGGAGCTTAGCATAGCTAGGTGGTCATTCATTTTCCTATTTTATGGAACCATTTTTTTTTAACCCTCTAGTGGAGTATTTTGCCCTTAAGAACTAAGAACTTTAAGCCAGCAAAGCTTAGTTTCATGAACGAGAAATAAAAATGAGAGAGGGTTTGTTCTAGTTTGACTCCTTGGCAATGGTAGAAACATCACGTCTGCTTCAAATACGAAGCTCTTTTTGTTTGTTTCTTTTCTTAGTTAAATCCTGGTGAAACACTGAGTATGACCATTTCAACTATAGATTGGATTGACGAACTGGGGAAATAGCCACTAGATCAGATCATGTACAAATTGGATGCACTATGAATAGATTCACACCAAAAGTCCATTTGTCAACTGATCTAAGTGAGTCTACAATATAATCAGTGGAACATAGTAACTTTTCTTTTTGTGTGCCCAAGGATTAGCATCAATTCAGGGCCCGTGTTTCCAATCTCTGTAAAGTCTGAATATTTCTAGGTCCCTAATAATACCCACCAAGCTATAGGGAGCTATGAGTCCCAAGGGGAATACTTGCAATTTTTATATGTACTCAAGGAATTGTTTAGAGGTTCTTCCTCAAAGAAGGAAGGATTCTTTCTCCTTCTCAGCCTCCCCTTCAGTTATGAGGTTTTGAGTGTAGGGACTGGCTTATTATTAGGAACGATTTATGTCTAAGAATTATTGTAAAAACTCAAGTCAGTTTTCTGGTCACTGGATCTACAGTTTTCTAATTGTATAGATCAAATTACACTTTAGTAGCTATACATCTATTCCATTGCTAGGGAGTCCATTATCAACTTGGCACTTCCATAAATCCTTGATGTCCATGTGGTACTTGTAATTTCTTTATCTCCAAATGTTAAACACTATAACTGACTCATTGTTACAAGATTCCATAATTTTTCTTTAAAATTTGGGATCTTATTTTAATTGCCACATTTTCTGTATCAACTCCATCCTTTAAAGAACAGTTACTTAAAGAACTACTCATGCATGCATTCTCTAGCACTAGTCTCTTCACTAGCATGCATTCATCAGTGGATGTATTTCTCAATGTCTTAGTGAAGGACACATCTAAGAGAAATACATTCCCTCTTACTGGATTTCTTTTATCAGATTATGTGGGCGAAAAATTAAACATCTCTGCCTTATTGAAAGTAGGTCATTACTGAAATAAATTTTCAGTTAAACAGAGAATAAATTCTTAAAACTACTTCCAGCTGCATGAACTAGAATATTAAATCTGGAGATTTAGAGACATGCACTTATATACATATATTTGACTCAATTTAATGCCATATTTA
>NW_006442107.1:18551556-18574815 GCF_000325575.1 Pteropus alecto | reverse complement strand
CTTTCCCTATAGAGCCCTTTGCTCTCCATACATTTTTCTCTGATTTCCAATGACTCAAATTATCCATCATGTTTTTTTTGAAATGTATGCTTTCTTCTCTTGGAGAAGACCTAACAAATATTGCACTGGGACATGCTGGAATCCAACTCTAGTTATAGATTTGGATTCAATGAGTATTTGGGGAATCTGCAAAAGAATATGTATCCTTTGTAAGATAACAATCTTAAAATAAAGGCTCTGGAATATCAGAGTGTTTAATGTTTCTACCTGAGTCAGTTCAGGCTGCCATAACAGAATACCATAGTTTGCTTGGCTTGCAAAAACAAAGATTTATTTCTCACAATTCTGTAGGCTAGAAGTCCAAGATCAGGATGTTAGCACAGTTGGATTCTTGGTGAAGGTCCTTTTCCTGATTTACATATAGCCCTCTTCCACTTATATTTTTATATGGCAGAGAGATTTTTTTAAAAGTAAGCTCTTTTTTCTCTTTTTATAAGAACACTAATCTCATCATGGAGGATCCACCTTCATGACCTAATTACTTCCCAAAGGCGCTGCTTACAAATAACATCACATTAGGGTTTCAACATGTGAAGTTTGAGGGGACACAAGCATTCAATCCATAGCAGTTCCTCTCGGAATCTATTTAAACAACCTCATCTAAACTCTGCAGTCCCCATAAATTCCCAAGGTTAACATAAAATATATATTGAGGTTGTGAATTCAGCTTCTTTTCTAATTCTACAACCTACACAATCAGATTTGGGCTCTAATTCTTTGCCATGTCACTCTGTAATACTAGAGATAACCAATTTAAAATGGTTTCCAAGAAGCTCTCTTGATCTCTTTTCATTCTTGAGTCAATATTTCAAAATCTTGAGATTAAATAATCTTTTGTAGATTTCCAGCTCATTCAGAAGCAGACATCCTATTCCATAGTATTCGTGTCATCATTATAAGACTATGTGATTATTACATCCTCTACTTGATATAACAAAACTTTACTTTCATCTAATTAATAATGTAAGTAATTTTATTTTATATTGGAGTCCCTTGAAAAAAGAATAGGATCAGAGTTAAGTGTGCAGGATATTTATTAAGGAGTGCCTTTAAGATATATGCTTGTGAAAGGGAGGAGGAGAAAAACAAATATTTTGAACTGTGAAATAGCCTAATGCAGCTAGGATCAACCACATGTGGGAACTCTGCAATTAGAATGGCCCTTCAGAGTGGTTCCAAAATGGCCTAAGATAGGCAGGCCTTTATATATTCATTTTGGTTGGTACCTGGATGTCAGCTGCCCATAGAAATTGTATAATTATTTGCACAATAACTCTCCAGCCCAAGCAATTCATGAAGGGGTGAGAACTAAAAACTCTTTTCAAACAGTATTTCTAGCAGCTGAGTATGTCCTTCACTGAAGGGACTCTGGAACACCTACCATATTAAATTGTGTACCTAACAGTATATTATCATCACTGTAATGTGAGAAACAAGTGAGAAACCATATTTCAGAATCTTATTTTAAAGGTCTGCATCCAGGACTATTTCAGCATTAAATAGAACATTATTATGTCCTACTTGGCATATAAATGAAGTACTTGGAAAAGGTTCTGAAAAGAGATATACAAAATAATTAAAGTTAATGTAAGTTTTATAAGATGAGTCAAAATTACTAGATTTATATATAATGTAGGAATTAATAACTATGGGGATATTGCTTGAGATTTAGTAAAACAGCTCCTGAAATTCCCTAGAGAATTAGAAGATAAAGAAGAATCTTACTTTTAAAAACACATAGACTAGCTACAGAGGATATGCTTTCATGGTATTTAAAAGGTGACCTGGGTGAGCTCCTGTCTTTATTCAGGTAAGGAATTGTTCCCATTCAAAAATGAGAGCAATGATGGTCAAGAAACTAAATGATTTATTTAAGGCCTTATAACTAGTAAGCAGCAAAGAAGAAGAACACACTTCTGTTTCCTAAAGAACTACTCTTATTTTTTCTCCTGTTAAAATATATATGGCTTATTTATAAATGCAATTTTCCCCATGCTGAAAAAATTACATATAAAAAGAATCAGAGAATATAAAACAATGTGCAAAAATAAATTAAAATCATCTGCACAGCAATAAACATAGTTATCATGGTGGTATAATTTATGTCAATTATTTTAACTATATGTACTTTATGTGTTTTGGGTCATGGTATGGTTTCATATTAGCTTTTATTCTTAAACACCATACTTAACTGACTCTAGTAATTTAATAGTTCTCTAAACTATACAGTATATAGTAATTTAATAGTTCTCTAAACTATATGATATGGTTTCATATTAGCTTTTATTGCTAAACACCATATCTTACTGACTCAAGTAATTTAATAGTTCTGAAAATGACAAAACTTTGAATCTCTGTAGCTTATCACAATAAAGATTTACCTATTTGTCAGTTAGATACAGTCTTATGGTGTTCAGGTGGGTCACCTGTTTGGTGTCTATATCATATAGAACACCTGGCCTTTGAAGTTATCATGGTAGGGATGAAAGTGATCAAAGGTCATGTTGTCTTTTGCCTGTTTCAAATTTAAAAAGTGCCACATTTCACTACACTCAGAAAAATTCAGCCAGAAATTCAACAACTTCACATAGCCCCAACATCATTACAGGAGAAGCTGGTAAATGCAAAAGCGCATATTAAACATTTTATAAATGTTATCAATCTCTGATAGTACATGATATTCAATTTTTGGCAATACCAATCCTACTCTTAAATCTTTTCTAAATAAATGTATATACATATTTGAAATTATATATACATAATTTGAAATTTTATATATTATATATACTTTGAAATTTTAGCTTCTTCACCATCCTTTTTTTTAAAGTTTCCTCCTTCCCCTACCTTGCTCACCTTTTCACCCTTCACAATTAGTCAAAGTACACATTTAAAAGTTATAAATCAGATTATGTCATTCTCCTTTTTAAAATTAAATTATGCACTTTAAAAATTTAATCCTCTTTTTTTAAGGGTCAACAACCATGAATGGTATCTCCATACCCATATGATTCCATCTCACATTCCTCCAAATTGTCTTCCATACTGTAGTCATGTGTTATTCTCCTCATATACACCCCACTAGTTAACAGACTTAAATTTTGTACTAGTTTTTATCCTTTGTTGACATGTTTATCAATTAATTATTACATGGTTCGCTGTTTTTTGACACATCATACAGAGAATATATTTTTTCTGTCAAGATATTCTATAGCCAAACAACCACTTACTATCATATTACTTTATTTGAATTCTCTGCATACATTTCATTTTTTTTTTTTAGATACATGATGCCAGTTTTCTAAATTTTTAATCTGTAGTGATTAATTACAAAAAGCATGCTCTTATTCTGGTTTTTCAAGATAATTCTCCCATTTTCTAATTTTGTAGTAGATATTATGCATCAAACATAGTTTTATTGTTCTTAAAAATGTAAAGACTGAAAAATAATAGTAACACTTATGGATGTTGGAACCAAATAGTTCAATCTCAGTAGTGAAGTACTATTTAGGAAATGTAGTTCATATCCCGCCCCCCACCAAAATAATAATAAAAATAAAGTTCCAATATATACTTTATTTTCCTGAAGAACATTAAAATTGATATAATCCATAAATCTCAGTAACATTTTTATTAATCCCTCCTTTTATATTTCCCCAACTGTCCTTGTTTTATGTCTCTAATTTTTAATCTCCCAAATACCTTTTTATCTTTCTCTTCTTATCTATCTATATCTTTCTTCCTTTGTTCTTCCAATTTTTATGCTCCTACCTTCTCTATTATGACTCCAATTTTGTGATTTGAAGAATCTAAGAAACTATATGGAAAAGGCACATCTTTTTTATAATGTAAAAGGAAATTTATTTTGTAATTAGGCTAAAATTTTTCCAGTCACCCTCGATGTCATTTTTTGCTTCCCGTACAACACAGAAAATTCTTTGTTGCATCCTGTTGGCATTAACTCAACATTTTTTAAAACGGAATAACTTAAGATTCACATAAAAGTTGCAAAGATAATTGAGCAAATTCTTATATACTACTTCACCTATTTTTTTGAATGTTAATATCTTATATTACTACAGTACAAAACTACTAATTAAGCTACAGACTATAGATGGATTATACCAGAGTTTGTACAAATGCCATTTTTCTATCCCAGGATCCATTCCAGGATCTCACATTGCATTTTGTCATCATTTCTCCTTAATTTTCTCAGATCTGTGACAGTTTCTTACTCTTTCCTTGTTTTCCATAGCCTCTGAGGTATACTAGTGAGATATTTTACAAAATGTCCCTCAGTTGGGGTTTGATGTTTTCTCTTGGTTAGACTGGGGTTTGGGTTCTGAAGAAGAATACCAGAGAAGTGAGATACCCTTCTCATTAATTCATGTTGGAATGAAGGACAGTGTAATAGTTTTCAAATATATCTAGAATCAAATCTTTTCATCTTACCTTTGTTACTACTGCAATTTTATCTGGTCTACTTCCATCTTTACCTAAATCATTATAATATCCTCTTAATTGTCTCCCTGCTTCCTCCTTTTTCCACTTACAATGTATCAACAAAATAATAATCAAGAGTCTCCATTTTAGTCACATCATCCTTCAACTTAAATTCTTCTTAGAGTTTGTCATTTGACTCATAATAAATAATATGAGTATATGTTACCATAGTCAAAATGTGCTCAAAATCCCTGCTCCTCAAATCTCATACATTCTCTGAATGTATGTCCTTGTCCTTTTTTTTCCTTACTTTATTCCAGCCATACTGGCCTCCTTTCCTTTATACATGTATTAAGTAAGCTCCTGCTTCAGAATTTGCATTTGCTTTTTTCTTGATTGAGAGTGCTCCTCTTTAGGAAATGCCTATGGTTTGTACCTTTACCTATAGTACAAAGCATTTAAGTCTATGCTCAGTGTCACTTTCTCAGTGACATCTTCCATGGCCACTATTTAAAATAGTATCTCTCCCCTTACACTAAACTCTCTGCCTTTTTTTACATTATTATTTTATCATAATACATAGCTTTCTATGTTTACTTATTTATTTTGTGTTTTTTATGTATCTCTCCATTAAAATATAAGATTCATACAAGTATGAATTTTTGTTTGTGTATCTTCTGTGCCAGATATATAAAAAGAGCTCAGTGAATATTTGTTAAATGAATGCATGACCTGAGAGAAGAGATGTTGAGTTTTGCTTTTTTTGTTTGTTTGTTTTGTTTGCTTTTGTTCTCTGTTCATCTAATTTGCTTTCATCTAAATCTGATGGATGGTTTGATATGTATAGATCCAACTATAATTCTCATTCCCTTAATGCAGCACTACTATAACGAACTGAAATAGTCTCCTAGCCCCTCTGCCTGGTCCTCAAACATTCTATGATTAGGACATATGTAAAACTAAAAGCTCCACCACACAGTGCTCTTCTGTTTTCTCTCTACTTCTCTAATACACTTAAACCATCCATACAACACTTTATTAAAGAAGTTTTCGTATTGCAGAATGTGGTGTGTCACCTGCCATTCTCTCTTCTTTCTTTACTATTGTTTCCTCAGAGTTATAGTCTATCAACCTTTTTTTTTTTTTTAAACTAGAGAGGATGGAGATTAGTACTACACCTGCCTTTAAAACACAGCACCAACGCTGTCCTACAATGACTTTCACACTTTGGTGTACATGAGGCAACTTGAGTATCTATGAAAAATGTGTATCTCTAAGCCACATAACATATAAGATTCAGGAGGTCTTGATAATATTTATGAATCTGAATTTTAAAAATTACTACCAAGTAATTCTTGTGTTAAGACATTTACTGGTATATAACTATTATAGGAGGAGAGTTGACAGCAAGTTTCAAAAGTATAAGGGACAATTTTCTACCTTAGAAATGCATTATTGGTCATTTTCTTTTATACCTTTGGATTTATAGTTGATATATTTCCTCCCAAACACAAATAATAATTTACTTTAGACTTAGCCTCTAGTGGTGGTAGCATTGCGAATATTCATTTAATATGTGAGTGCCCGTTTGCATGTGAGAATATGCACAAGTGTGAATATGTGTCCATGTGCTCTTACGTGTATACATGTATATGTATATGTTTTTTGCATGACTGCCTGTGTGTGCATTTCTGTATGTGTTTGTTTTGTTTACAGGCATTTTTATAAACATTTGATAATGAATTTGATTTAAAAAAGATACTATTTTAATTAGAATGCTCAAATATTTTTAATGAAAATAATATTGGGCATTCAGAAATAAACCTAATATAGACAAGTATATAATCTGGTTTTAGATCAAGCTAAATAAACTGTGAAATAATTTTCAGCATGTTTTTATTTTTAATGACATATAATGACATATCTTTTCATTTATAATGACATATAAATGACATATGTCATTTATAATAACATATCTTTTCTAGAGACATCGATACAAGATAAAGCCTAAAACATGTTATTTTGAAGATTGTTTTTAAACAACAAAAATCTCCCTAATGAAGTCATATTAGGTTTAATAACATTGTATTGGAAAATATAGTAAATTATGGTGTTCTTTATTAGACAGGTTCTTCAAAATGATTTGGCTATTCAAATGACATTACAAATTAAAGCTAATTGACACTTTGAAAATGACACTGCATAATCACTAAATATGGTCATAATTTCATTAGTATTTAATCCCAGAACAGTGTTTTGTGGGCAATCTGAGGAAACCTGATAAAATAATTTTAAAATAGAAGCTGAAATATAGAGTGTGAAAAATGCAAAATATTAAGGGCACAGTTGACCAGTTTGGATGGCTACTTAAAATCCTCATCATCCTTTCTCTTATAAGAGAGGTCTGCCAAAGTCTAAAGCAGACTCATTTCATCTGCTCATCTTATTTCTATTGCCAATTATCCTTAATTATTGAAAACTTTTTTCAGTGTGTAATGGATGCTGACATGTTAGTATGCTCATTAAACTGAAACTCTAGATATAGCAATAGATTCTGATAAGCACTGGTTTATTATAGTTCTGAAATTTCAAGGATTCCTTACTCTATTAACTTCAAATTCATGCTCTACAAAACATTTATTCAAAATTAATAACTATTTTTTTAACCAAAGAAGCCTCACAAAAGGATTCAAATGATAAAAACTGTAATAATTTAAATTGACTTCTATGAAGGACAGTAAGTCCAAATTTGGCCTCATGTAAAAGCTGTAGACCTTTAGAAGGGAGAAAAATCCTACTCATGTGGTCACCAAATCCTTCGTTAGTACTCTCTTATTAAAGAAGAAAGCCCTGTCTGATTCCAGTAAACTGGCATCAGCTGATAAAAGCTGTGACCAATAGGTAAGACAATACACAGAGCATTATGAAGATTATAGGTGTTATAGATGTGAATATACAGGTTTGCCTCCCCTTATGTTCAAAATCTGACTAAATGTTTTTCAGAATTTTCTTTTCTATATGGCCTCAGATTAGCATTATCCACAAGACACATTCTGCACCAGAAAATGATGGCCAAGTGCATATCTATATCTATGGTAATGGGCAACAATTTCCTCTGTGAGCCACCCACAGAAACAAGGTAGGAGGCAATGGAAGATAATTCCAGTATGTTCTTGTGTGTTCCAGTTGCCCTCCCGGATTCCAGTTTACCTTAGTTCTTCTGCACATTTAGCTTTCTTTCTCAATGGCTAATCCAGCGGATTTAAGTGACTTCATGCTAAATACTAAATGCAGTAACACCAACTTGTAGAAGGTGCTCCACTATTTCCTATAATTGTGGAAGGTCTGAGCCTTGTAATATTTATGTTAAAAATCAATAGTAGTTTGGCTTTTCTGAAGAAAGTTTGGCTGATTTGCCTGCCATCCTCCTTCTCTCTTGAAGCTAATAGAAGAAGATATGCCCTCCAGAAAAAAAGAGGAAATGTGAGGAAGAAATGGAATCCCTAAAACAGGGATCCAATGATAAAAAGACCATAATGAGGATAAGGAGAAATCCCAGAATAACAGGTCTCCGTTAAATCCAGATAGCAAATAGTATAGATTGGAATATAAGAGCAAAAGACTGTAATATAAATATCTCCAGTAAAAAGGAATAAGATATGTTATTGAACACATTTAAGGGGAAAATTGTATCCACTGGCAGAAAAGATTTTGGATCAATTAGTAATACATATATATAGAAAATTAAATACAAATAAAGTGTAAGCTAATGGGCAATAATTAATTCATATACTTCCCACACACAAAATATATTCAATTCTATTATCCTCAGTTTTAACCCATTCCAGCATCAACCAAGCTCAAAATCTTATCTTAGTATAAGATTACCTGAGTATACTTAATTCAAAAGCAAAATATCACAAATCTCACATAATAAATCATATGTCAGGTATGGGTGAGACTCTAGGTATGGTTAATCCTGAGGCAATATTTCTCTCATCCGTGTACCTCTGAAACCTAGAAAACAAGTTATCTGACTCCAGGATACAATGGTAGGACACACACAGGATAGACATTACCATTCTGAGATGGGGAACATAGGAAAAAGAAAGTTTGAAACAAAGCAGGCAAAATTCTACTAAATTTCCAAACCTAAGAATAATCCTCTGCGGTTTGATATGCTGTCCTCTGGGCCTGCTGGGGTGGCAGCTCTGCCCTCTTGGCCCACCAGGCAGGGTCCGGGCCTCTACATTCATCACTCTATTTTGGGAGTGAGTTTTCTTCACTTTATTCTATCTCAGTCTCTTTCGGTTTGGGCTGGTAGTGCTTCTGCAGGCATAAAATTCTCAAAAACTTTGTCAGTCTCCCCTGCAATTCGTGGAGGTCCAAGACATCAGACAAGAGAGTCCTCTATGGATTTTTCCTGAATCACTATCTCTGGCTTCTGCTGAGAAGGTTGATTGGATCCATGAGTCACACACCTAGTCTCTTTAGTAGAAGTTTGTCCAGCTACATGCTTGGCCCTGTTTCCAGAGTGTGCTACCTAGACAGGCTAAGAATTTTCCAAATCATCATATGCTGGTTCTTTTTGCTTAACAATTCTTTTCTTGATTTATCTTTTTCCTGTCACATTTTCAAATTTCCATGACTTGGAAATTTCCTCAGTTAAATATCCAAGTATATTACTCACAATTTCTACCTTTCAGCTAACAGAAGAAGCCAATTCCGCTAAGTTCTCTGCCACTTTAAAATAGGGATTCAGTAATCAAAACAACATGGTACTGGCATAAAAACGGATACATTAATCAATAGAACAGAATAGAGAGCCTAGAAAAAAATCTACGCCTATACGCTCCTTTAATATATGACTTTAAAGGAGGCGAGAATATACAATGGGGTAAAGACAGTCTCTTCAATAGATGGTGCTAGGAAAACTGGACAGTTACATAGAAGAAGAAGAAGAAGAAGAAGAAGAAGAAGAAGAAGAAGAAGAAGAAGAAGAAGAAGAAGAAGAAGAAGAAGAAGAAGCAGCAGCAGCAGCAGCTGGACCACGTTCTTACACCACATACAAGAATAGATTCAAAATGAATTAAAGACTTAAATGTGAGACTTGAAACTAAAACTTCTAGAAGAAAATAAGCAGTAAACTCTGATATTGCTAACAGTAATTTATTTTCAGATATATCTCCTCATCAAGGAAAACACAAGAAAAAATAAACAAATGGGACTACATCAAACTAAAAAGGTTTTGTACAGCAAAGGAAACCATTGACAAAACAAAAAGACAACCGACTAAATGGGAGAAGATATTTGCTTATGATACACCTGATAAGAGGTTAATATCCAAAATATATAAAGAACTCATATAACTCAATAACAAAAAAATAAAAAATCCAATTAAAAAACAGGCAGACCTGAACAGATACTTCTCCAAAGAGGAAATACAGATGGCCAATAGACATGTGAAAAGATGCTCAAGATCACTAATCATTAGAGAAATGCCAATTAAAACCACAGTGAGATATCACCTGACACCTGTCAGAATGGCTATCACCAATAAATCAAAGAACAAGTGTTGGTGAGGATATGGAGAAAGAGAATCTTCATACATTGTTGGTGGGATTGCAAATTAGTATAGCTGCTATGGAAAACAGTAGGATGTTTCTCAAAAAAATTAAAAATGAATATAGCATTCGACCCAGCAATTGCATTTCTAGTGTTTAGAAAACAAAACAAAACAAAACAAAAAACATAATTTGTGAAGATCTATGTACCCTAATATTCATGACAGCACAATTTACAATATCTTGACAGATATTGAAGCAACTTAAATGCCCATCAACAGATGATCAGATAAAGAAGTTATGGTTCATTTATACAATGGAATATTATTCAGCCATTAAAAAAATGAAATCCTACCATTTGCAATGACATGAAAGGACCTAGAGGTTATGCTGAGTGAAATAAGTCAGAGAGAGAAAGATAAATACCACGTGATTTCACTTTGTGGAATCTAAGGAACAAAAAGAACAAACTAATCAAAAAGAGACTCACAAATATAGCAGAAGATCTGGTGATAGCCAGAGAGGCAAGGGGTTGGGGCACTGAGATAATGGAGTGAAGGGTTAAAGAAGTACAAATTAGTAGTTGATAGATGGTCATAGGGATGGGGAGCACGGCATAGGGAATGCAGTTAGCATCAGTGCAATGGCTAGGTGGAGAGTCAGAAAAGAGAAAGAGCAATTAAGGGGATCGTTTTATAAATTATATAAATTTCTAACCAATGTAGTGTATACTTGAAACTAATAAAATAAAATTTAAAAAAAAGAGTTATTTAATTCCTTCTGAGACTTCACCGGAAGTATCTTAAATGTTCATATTTATAGCAACTTTCTGTTTGCGACAATATATGTTTTCTCTAGGAGAATAGAAGCTTTCTCTACTATTTCCTTTTGTTCTTTCTGAGCCCTTACCAGAATGCCTATAACATCCATGTTTCCACCAACAGTTTTTTTAAGATAGTCTAGACTTATTCTGTTATGTACCTCAAATTTTTCCAGCCACGATCATTATTCAATTTTAAGACACTTTTACACTTTTAGGTATTTTGTAGAACAGCACTCCACTTTCTGGTACCAAAATCTGGATCACTACCATAACAAACTGAAAAGCTAAAAACAACAAAAATTTATTGTCTCAGTTCTGGAAGCTAGAAGTCTGAAATCACTATGTAGGCAGGCTTATGCTCCCTCTGAAAGCTGAGGAGAGAATCCTTCCTTGCCACTTCCTAGATTCTGGTGGAAGCCATAAGTAACTGACATTCCATCACTTGTAGACATATCGCTCCAATCTCTGCTTCTGTTGTTCATGCCATTCCCCTGTGTGTCTCTGTGTTCAAATATCCCTCTTCTTAAAAGGATACCAGTCATCAGATTAGGATTTACCCTACTAAACTCACTTTAACTTCAATATATCTGCAAAGACTCTCTTTCCAAATAAAATAATTCACAAGTATGAGGGATTAGGATATATATATATATATATATATACACACATATATATATACATACACACATATATATATATACTTGTGAAATATATATATATACTTGTGAAATTTTTAGTAAATGAAGTCTATAAGTATCTATATATACTTATAGTATATATATATATACTTGTGAAATATATATATATATATATACTTGTGAAATTTTTAGTAAATGAAGTCTATAAGTATCTCTCTAATTTGAATAATTCTGGTCTTTTCTTCTTGGGAGATGGTGGGCATTCTGCAAATCAACCTAGACTACAGATATTATATCATTTTTAAGTCAAAAATATAGAATGAATTGATATATTTGGATATTCTTGGATTTTGTAGGACTTTTAAAGCAGTTAATGATTGTTACCAATGACTGCTACATTTGTCTTATTCACAAAAACACTAATTCCCAAAAGAAGGTAAAATGTAGTTTTGTATTTTGGGACTGGAAAAATAGAAATCCAATTCCTTCTCTTAACTTCACATTTAAAATTTTTCAGAATTAAATTTATAAATTCTCCGGCAAGACATGACTCTCACTTTCAGAGATGAACAAGTGTTATGTCTTCATTTTTACTACCCACTTTTATCTTGCTCCTTCCTTTCTTTTCATGAAATTTATTTTCAGCTCTTTCAAGTGTTTTCAGACACTTAGTGCTCAGCCTTTTGTCCTGCTGAGGTAAAACTTCATTCCAAGTTTATCTCTGTCTACACGCCCTACACCCAAGAAGATCAAATTTCACAGTATTTCATCTTTTAGGCTTTTCATGATGCTGAAAATTTTCTGTTAAGGCTTAAGTCTCTCCAAAAAGGCAAATTTATAACTAATAGTCTTCCTTCTGCCTTGACTTTTTCTCCATTGTGAGAGAGCACAAAAAGGCTTGATAAATCAGTCTTTCAGTACACTTTGTTTTACTAACCACTGTTTGCTAGGCACTGTTTTTGTGATGGTAATAAAAATATTAATTTTGAACATGTGCCATAAACACTATAAATGTGTGAAAATGAATACTTGTTTATGTCCAGTATTTCACATTTTATTCTTTTCTTTTTCCTTATATTTTTTCTTAAATATTTCTTGTACTAGGAAGTAAGCCATACCTCTTTCATATGCTATTCTAATTCAGACTGATATCTCACAAGACTCCCTTTCTAGTAATTAGTTAGTTATTCTGATTTTAGATTTACAAATAAGAGTACGACATGAGAAATTTTATTTGGAGCAATTCATCAAAATGTAAAACCAAATAAAGTAGTTTAGCAATTTTTATTTGATACCAAACTGGAAAATATGAAATTCATTCTGCTCCTAAATAGCACACTCTCAATGGGTTATTTAAGGAGATAGATGTGCCAAGAACAACTGTTCTTAGAATAATTTTAGCCTCACTATGAAAAGAACAGAAAACCACAGTTCTCTTCTCTTGGTATTTAATTATCAGCTTTTTATATTCAAAAGATTCTGATAGTATGGACTAAAACATTCAGAATTTCTTTTTTTTTTCTAAAAAGAGCATTCTATTGATCCTAGTAACTAAACCAGCAATAAATATTCAACATTTTTCAACTTCAAAAACCACAAAGTGGTTTAAGTGTTTTAATTAATTTCCACATAAATTCCTTCAATCTCAAGTCATTTTGGTATGATATGACATAATGAGATTTTGTCACAAAGTTGTTCTTGCTAATCAAAAGTAGCTGAAAATATTAATATTTGAATGGCAAAAAACTAAAAGTTTCTTATAAAATGCTTAGAGAATAGTGGTTACATTTTTAGTATTTATAAACTAAATCTTAAATTGTATTCAAAATTACATAGCTAATTTTTTTATAATTTGTTCAATGACTTCAGAAAACTCCTGTTTTTAGATATGCTGCTTATTGACTTTATTTATATAATCCCAAAAATTAAAGCTTAGCTACTCTCTGCAGCTTATGATAATGTTGTAGATTTATCCTATAGTTATATTTCCACATTTACTAAGACATATATAAGATTATTATATAAATCATATTCTTTCATTTTGAAAATTTGATATATGTTCATTAAAATCCATCAAGTCCTTTTTATTAGATCTATTTTATATTGTTTTATAGCTAGTTATATAAATAGACTCTTCTATTTACATAATTTTTATTTTCAGGCTGTCATATTTGACCACGTACTCCTTGTTTTCAACTCTTATAATGTTAGTGCTTGATTTGAACCTAAACTCACTTGAGCATCTAAACTCACCAGAGCATCTTGAACTCTGATTTGTACTTCTTAACCCTTTATTTACTCAAAAAAGTTTATTAAAAACTCTAAAACCAGCAATTTGCTCATTTCTTGGAAAATGTAAAATACATGAAAATATTACAATTGGTTTAAGTATTTAAATCTTGCTTATAAAGTCATTTTTCTTGAAATATGTCATCAGAAAAAAACATAATTGAGTGTATAATTATGTTAAAGATCAACATGCAATTGGCATTTGAAGATTTAAAAGTTTTAGATTAATAAAATTAGCAAGAAAAATTATGCTTGTAAATATTGATTCTTGAATTTAAAAAAAAGGAAATAATGCATTTAAAATGGGAAGTGAAGGAGATGAAGATAGAGGAAGATAAACAGAAAACTTCTCTGTGGGACATAATTTTAAAGAATGGTAGGGTAAAAGGATAATGATGAATCAATTGTCATATAGTGATAGGGTCAAGTTATGGAGAACTTTGAAAAATCAAATAAATCACTTGGAATTTGTCTGCTTTTGGGAGGGCATGTAATACTTTTGTCATCTGTTCATTTCATTTTGTTTTTTATTTGCATAAAAAATATGTAAATGTTTTGTTATTGTTATTATTTTTTTTTTTACTAAAATGCATGGATATAATGAATGGGCTTAGTAAAATCAATGAAAACTAGCATAAGTATATGATTGATTGATGTTCAAAACTAAAGATAAACTAAAGAAATACTTGATGCGATAGGCCGGAAAATAGCAAGCTTTTTCTATAAAGGATCAAATAGAAAATTTCTTTTGCCTTTATGTGGTGTTATTCTGTGTCTTTACTATTTAACGCTGTCATTACAAGTGCAGCCATAGACAACATGCATATGAATCAGTATTGCTACATTCTAATAAAACTTGATTTAAAGAAAAAAAATAAAACAAAACAAAAACAGGTGGCAGGCAGGACTTGGCCTGTAGACCACAGTTTGTAGAACCTTGTCTGTTGTAGGCAAAAATGATCATGCAGTTTTGAAACACCAGTGCTCATTAAGCACAGAAAGACTTAAAGTTTCTCAAAAAAAATTACTTTAGAAAGATTTAATAGTTTTTACAGATCTCAGTGGCAATTTCTTAAATTCTAAAACAATTAAATTAAATATGACTGAAAATTTACTTATTCAACAATGATTAAATTAGAAGAATCAAACCTGGTCTGAAATGAGAGTTTACTTAGAAAAAGATTGAGTATTTCTATTGATTAGACAAGAAGATATTAGTGGGGCAATGTGTTATTTTCCATGCTAGTATTCTGAAATGAAATTTTAGTTAAATGGACTAGGTATCCTGTGATTGAACACCTGTCTGATGATAAAACCACCCATTCCTTAAGGTTAATGAATATTTTTTAAGTGGAAGAATGTGGAAAAATACAAAATTGAAATCTTACATCTTCAAATTAGTTACAGCTGATTCAGTAATATGTTTTAAAAGCAAGTTAATAACTAAACTATAAAGAAAAAGAGATGTGACTCAATGATCTATTGCTACAATAATGGTCAGTAAATCATCCCAAAGTTCAGTGTGTCAAATCAATAGTATTCATTTAGTTCACAAGTCTGTAGTTTGACAATCTAGTCTGGGTTCATCTAGATCCACCAATATGTCTGGTGATCAGCTATAGATTGGCCCCATGCGGATGACTGAATATATTTGTCTCCACTATTTATTTCATTATTTCACACAAAGCATCATTGAAATGTCCTCATAGTAAAGGCAAAGGAACACAAGTGGAAAGGCAAAGTTAAATGACAAATGACATGGGTATAAGAAAGGATAAAGAATTAAAGCCATTGATACAATTGTTTTGTTTATTAGTGTATTTCATAGATAGATGCATATTTTGCAGTTTCTGCTAAAATTACTGTCAAAGTACACTGAGTAGCTTCAACTTCTGGGAGTCAATATCTGAAATAATACTAAAATAGTAATTTTGGGGCCTGAACTACAGGCTTAATATAAGAATAAATTCAATGCAATATAACAATTTTGGATGAAAATGATAATGAAAAGTGGTCTCTAGAAATAAAAGTAATACATTTCAGGGTAACATATTCGATTTGATATTTTAAAATAAACTTGCATTTTTAATGTAGAAAAAAGATACTTTGAGATCCATCTGTCTTAATCTTTGTGTGCTCTTAATATAACCACTAAAGTACTTCCTATTAAGTTTTGCATGTACCAATTCATTAGTAACTCTGATCAAAAACAAACATACGAATGATGTTTTAGTAATTCTATTAATTATTAAATTATATAAAGAAAAATCTATGAATATTTTTAAAGAGAGATTAAGATTACAGCTTAATTTTGCCTTCTGCTCATTATCATCTTGGTCTAATATTCACTGTTAATATTAAAGTAAGAAACTGGTGGTAGAAAAATCAACACACAGTATGCCATGTGCATTCATATTTATATTTGATCCTCTATGCTGACAGTTAGAATAATCTGGTTTTGTCTATAAAGTTAGCACATATGATTAAAGCACACATGGGATAAATATTCTTGATGCTGCATGGGGTTTTAGCCTTGCATCTGTCATTAAAGTCATTAGAAGTGGAATTGCTAAAGCTCTTTGCTACTCTGACATTCTGTTCTATATGAAGCATATAAAAGAAGCAACACACTGTTACTATTTTCTTTTTCAATTAAATAGTTTGTACAGGAATTACTTTGAGTCTTGAAGATGACAGATCCTATTCTTACAGGTAACAGCATTCCAATTTGACTCATTATACACAAATATGCCCATATACACTCTGCAAATTCAAAATTATATACCTTCAAAATAAAACTTCTTTTATGTAAATGTCCAATTTATAGATATTCATTCAAGAATTTCAAACAACTTTCAATGCTTCCACTAGATGCAGAAGCACTGAACATTTGAATTCAAATTATACTCTTTGAATACTTTGTTTCAAAAATGTCTGTCTATCGAATTTTAAATGAGTAATAGAATATGTAACAATGAAACTGCTTTTCTCATTTTAATGTTAATAGTAATTGGGCATATTACATTCTTTTCAGAATATAAATTACATCCTGAGAATACATGAGTTATTTTGGTTTAGTAGGTACCAGTTATTTCATTAATCTTATGTTTTATTACATTATTTAGAATCTGACAGAACTGCATTCTAGTCTCTAGCTACATGACCTTAACCATTTGAAACTTCTGTTTGCTCATCAGTGAAATGGCACCTTATTGGTTAGTAGTGAGGATTAAAGGAAAGAATAGACAAGCACTTCACCTTATGTCTATCACAGATCTAGCACTCAAAGCATAGTGATTAATATTAATATTTTTGTTAATTATAATTTACTGTTATCATATGTTAATCCTAAAATTCATGTAACGCCTACTCCCCTTAATGTGAAGGACCTCACTGAAATTAAGATGAAGATGACAAAAGTCAGAGAGTTGTCTTTCTGAATTATGCCACAACTTGTTCCATGTGACCTAAACCATAAGAGTACTTACATAAATTTAGAGAATTTACAAAAACTGATGCTGTGTATCTAATATAATGTTTTAGCAGAATTTAAGATGTGAAGACTTTTACTAAGTGGTTTAGATAATTTGTTCATACAAAGAATAGTAAGACAATTTTTACATTTCAGATTAAACTGTGGCTAATTATAACAAGGCAAGAACAATTTAGAGAGATAAAGTAACCTAATAGGGACATAAGGCTTAGTAACCTGAGTGTCTGATTTAAAACCCCTCCTAAATGTCCCTTCCTTCCTATAATCTGCCTCCTTAATACCATTACAGCTTCATCTTTGGCTAAATCTCCATTCACTATGCAGACAGTTCAGCTACTATTTTGCTTGTGTGCATTCATTTATCTTTCTAAAATGACCACTTTCTGTTTTTCTACCTAGCACACATTGGGCCATTCTTAAGATTCAGCTCAAATCTCTTCTCTTTTTCGAGCTTTTTCTCACCAAAACTCAGGAAATAATAATCACTATTTCCTATGTGTCCCATTGTGCACTGAATACAGGACTATCAAAGCACCGGCCACGTTTTACCACACATACTCATTTATAAGTCTGTCTCCATCTTGAATTCAGGTTCTCTGATATAATGTTTTTTTTTTTTCTTTTATGCCATAATTTGTATGTTAACTTTCAAGATAAAAAAAAAAAGGAAAGTTTCAGGATGCATTTCCATAGTGTAGTGGTTAGCACATCTGCTTTACACGCAGAAGGTCCTGGGTTCATGCCCCAGTGGAGCCACAGTCCATGGTCTACGGCCATGCCACCCTGAACAAGCCTGATGTCTAATCTCAGAAGATAAGCAAGCAGGGTCGGGCCTGGTTAGTACTTGGATGGGAAACTACCTAGGAAGACCAGGTGCTGTGGGCACAAATAATAATAAACAATAAAAAAAAATTGTTTCATTAATGAGTGATGCTTTCCCAATTAATGTCTAATTTAATAAATGAGTTCTAGTTCAGCTGAAAGTGATATTAGTCTTAGTAGTCCTACAAATATGACAGGAGCACAGTCAAATTACTATAACTTGACCAGTTTGTTTATATCGAGGAACTTCAACAAGGCATACATAATGGCTATAAAACAAAACAGTAGATTGTAAAAATAATAGGCTTTGTTTCCATTGTCAAATAACAGTGTTGTTCTAAAGATTAGAGAAGAAGAGTAAATCATGTTTAATAATTATTGATTTAATTGAATTAAACACTGGAACATTCATTTCTCTCAATGAAATCAGGAGGTCAGATTTCTAGACTGTTTTGTAGGCATGCTGCTGGGATTCAATTTATTTTGACTAATATTTATATAGCATACAATCCATGATAAGCAACTTGTACTCTCTGATCATGGGTTTTTCTCCCTGAAGATCGAGTTCTCAACCCATATAAGAATATACTATAGGGAGAAAGAGTCTTAGCAACCATCTATCATCTTTAACCTTTTGGACTCTAAACCAGTTTTCTTGATGTATTGACATACAAAAGTTTCCTTATATTTAGAGTATATAATTTAGCAAATTTTGACAATTATATACTCATAAGAAGCCATCACCATAATAAAATTAATGAACATTTCCATTATCTTCAAAAGTTTTGGCGTACTCTGTTATAATTTTGTCCTCCTGCCTTTCATTTCACCCATTTTACTTAGTGACTATTGGCTTTTTGTCATACAGATTAGTTTGCATTTCCTAGAGTTTTCTATGAATGTAATTGTACTTAATAAAATCATTTTGTCTGGTCTCTTTCACTCAGCATAATTATTATGAGATTCATTCATGTTTTAGTATGACGTAGCTCTTGTCATGTGTTTTACTTATAAACGTATTATAAGACTTAAAATGCATTGCATTTTTGGTTTCAATAGTCAAGAAAAATATTATATATTTATCAATGTAGTTACTTTTCTGGGACTCTGTGTCTTTGTATAGATCCACATTTCTATCATGCGCCATTTTCATTCTACCTAAAGAAGTTCCTTTAATATTTCTTGCGGTGTGGGACTTCTGGTGAGGAAATCTTTCAAAGTTTGTATATCTGAAAAAAAAAAAAGTCTTTATTTTATTCCTGTATTTAAAATATATATTAGCTCGGCACAGAATTTTGAATTCATGTCTTTATCTCTGTCAGAACTTTAAAGATATTGTCCCATTTTCTTCATTGAATTGTTTCTGATAAGAAATATGCTATAATCTTTAAACTTTAATTTCTGCTTGAATGTAACTTTTCTTTTTTACCTCGTTTTGCTGATTATTGGATTTTTTCTTTAGCATTCATTTAGGCAACTGGATTATGAAATGACTTGTGTTTTTCTGCATGTTCCTGGTAGTTGAAATTTGTCGAGCTTCTTGTATCAGTTTCTATCAAATTCAAAATTTTTCAGACATTTCTTGAAATATGTTTCATGTTCTCTTACTTTGGAGACTCAAATTGCACATACATTAGGTTGTTTGATCTTATAGCTCATTTATGACCATTTAATTATTGGTTAATTCTCTTTTATTTGCATGTTTCATGATTATCTTTAAATTAATTAATCTTTTGTTCATAATGAAACCTGCCAATTATCTTATTGAGAGTGTTTTTCATTTTAGACATTGTAATTTCCAACTCTACAGGTTTGTGTGGGGTCATTTTATAACTTCTGTTTCTCTGCTTAATTTATTCAACATCTGAGATACAGTTTGGATAACAGTTTCAATGCTCTTGTCTGCTAATTCTACCATTTGTGTCGTTTCTTGATTGGCTTCTTTGGTTGATTTTTCTCCCCATATGAGTCATATTTTTTTGCTTCTTATGCCTACTAATCTTTGATTAGATACTAGACATTGTGATTATTTCATTGTTGGGTTTTGGGTATTTTTTGTACTCATAGACATTCATGAGCTTTATTCTGGGATACAGCTAAATTACTTAGAAATAATTCGAAACTCTTGTATTTTGCTGTTAAGATTTGTTAGGTAAAATTTACAGAATAGCATTTAGTACAGGGCTAATAGTTCCCCACTACTGAAAGAAAATCCCTCTGAATATTCGATTCCATACTTGTGAATTATGATGTTCTCCAGACTGAGAATAGGCTTGGAACAGGTATAACTCCAATATTTATTTCCCTGGTTCAGGTAGTTTCCTCAAGTACATGTGCTTATCAGTACACAGATGAATATTCAAGTGGACATTTTTCAGATTTGGAGTTCTCTGTGTTGCTCTTTCTTCCGTAGTTCTGTAGCCTGCAAGCTCTAGCTGGCCTTGCTGTCCCAGATTTTCAGTACTGTTTTATCAATTCAGTAATCTGGCTCTACATGAATTCCCTCTCACAAAACCACAACCTGGAAACATTCTTAAGGTGGTAAACCAGAAGAGTCATAGTCTTCATCTCATTTCTTAGAAATTATTGTCTCTTACTGCCTGATGCCTAGTGTCTTGAAAACCATTGGATCAAATGTTGTGGGAGTATATATATATATATATATATGTGTGTGTGTTGGTTCTTTAAGCATGTGTGAGTGGATAAATCTAGTTCCTGTTACTCTACCTTGGCTGGAAGAGGAAGTCCAATCATATCCATGAAACCAGCTCATCATGTGTATAGTCAGTAATACCAGTTCAGTAAGACCAGTTGCAGATACATCAGTTCTATTGTCAGTAATCAATCAAACGTAATTGGCTTCATGCGAACCTTGGCATTACCTCTAATTCCTTGCTTTAGTACTTACTTTAAGAATAATTCACTAATTTTCTTTTTTCTGCCTTCACAATCTGGGTACTCCTAAGCTTTCTTCAAAATAATCTCATCAGTTCTTTTTGCTCCTGCCTACCTCTAATATTTTGCCCCGCTGGCATACCCAAAAGCTGCTCTGCTTCTACAGCACCCTTACATGATATCCCTGAAAAATGTTAATATATCTCTTATTCCATTGCTCTCATTTACAGATAAAAAGAAAGAGGGCACCAGGGAGGGAGAAAAAAACAAAGACTCAGAACCAATGACTGATTCCACCTACCCTAGGAAGACATTTTAGGTTTAAGGGATATTTGATTTTTATGTATCTTGTTGCTGTTTATTTATAATTATGTCATACTCAGTTTCCATTTGATAAGGCACAGCTCAAAAACTTTTGAATCTTTTGTCAAATGCTAGGCCAATAATATTCAAAGTGACAAAGAATTTGGTGTGATGTATTAAATATATTAAATGGAAAAAATTCAAGCATTCAAAGACTGAATCAAAGCTCCTCTTCAGTTGTTCATGTCTTACATCTTTAATCATTCACAAAGTAGAATTTGAGATAGTAGTAACATTAACTTTTGAATTAGGATCTTGTGGCATCCAAAAATTTTTAAACTCAGAGTATTATTGTTACTCTTTGGACAAAAGCTATACCTATGTCAGAATTTAACAATGAGGTATATTACAGGAAATCTACATTTTATTTAAAACTTACTATAACCGTGGTATTTGTCTACATAGTTTCATATGTTTTTATTTCCTCATGAATCCAGTTAGTAGTTCTCACATTTTATTGGGAAGGTTTAGAATAATTTTGTATTCAACAAATATTTATTGAATGCTTACCAAATTCAAAACACTGGGTTAGACTTTCAAAAATTTAAGAAACCTAATAGAATTCCATGGTATGTAGGTAATTCCTGAATTTGAACCCATATTTGCCTTTTATGTAAGGGACCACAGTATAAATGCTTTAGTCTTTGTATGCAATGCAGCCCCTCACTACTACTTACTTCTGTGATTGTGGCATGAAAGCAGCCAGAGATATATGTAGGAAAATGAGTGTGACCATTTTCCAATAAAATTTTATTTAAACAAAACAAAAATAAAAACAGGAAGTAGGCTTAATTTATTCCATGAGCCATTGTTTGCTGAATGCTGTACTTGATGCCCAAAGTGCAACATGACAATTTTCAAATGGATATAAAGGGACAAGGTAACTCAAATAATTAATTGTTTGAGATCATCCCCACCCCCACTAAGAATATTCTAAATAAATAAATGTGTTCTGTTTTGCAGTTTATAAAGGAAAAACCTATGATAGTGTTTTGAGTTAAAACCCTTTCCTCATTAAACTACTTTCATTTTTCTCTGAATTGCATTTTAAAATATTTATTTATATATAGCTATCATTTTATATCACCTGATTAAAACATGAGTAATATAAATATATAGCTATAGATGCAACATAAATTTAGACTCAGATAATATATAGACAGATATAGATAGACATAGATATAATAGATAATACATTTCTCACACAGAACCCAATTCAGAGATGACAGGAGAGAATTGTTATCAATTTTAAAGGAATGCTTTAGAAACAGATAAAAATATGTATATTACTATATTTGAGAACTCTTTAAGATCCACTCAACTCATTACTACTCATAAAAGTTCTTTGCTGTATCATGCCCCTTTTTTATTTCCTGACTTTTTTATATCCATACATGATTAAAAATTCCAAAAATGATTTGAAAAAAAGTTCAGCTTATGTACAGTTTTTATTTTTTAAAATTATTTCTAAATGAATGCCTACATTCCACATTTTCTGTTATATTTTTCTTTAACTCCACTACATTTGAAAGATTAGTGTTAATAATATTTTCTTTTAAAAATTATTTGAAGCTCAATCTCTTGCTCATAACTTTACAGAAATGTCAAACTATGCATTCACTCTTCCTTAAGGTTTTGGTGCTGTCATTATTGATATTCCCCACAAAAGAAACCCGAGAATTGGAAATTTACAAGTTCTCTTATCCTACATAAGATATACAGGGACACTAAAAAATAGGGTGTGTTAATAGACCAAGAAAGGTCTCAACTGAACTGGCACTACATCAGTAGATTTGTGTTAAATATTAAATATTCAAAGCTCAAAAGATGAGCAATGATAAAAGATTCATTCATTCATTCATTCATTCATTC
>NW_006442107.1:18502767-18551387 GCF_000325575.1 Pteropus alecto | reverse complement strand
ATATGGCCTTGCTGTCCCAGAACCAATGCCGGGCATCTCCCAGGCAAGGGCCAGAAAGATTTCTCATGCTAGTGTCAATTCAGCGCACAGCTTATTCTGGATCCCTCTCCCATTGTGACCTTTAAACCGAGGCTGCCTGGGGATAAAAGATTCATTCATTCATTCATTCATTCATTTGCCTTTGAGCTTTTGTTTGTTTCAAGCTCTCTGACACTGGCTTCCAGGCAACTGCCCTTCTAAGAATTCCAAAAGTAATATATATTGATTTCATGGCTAGGAAGAACACAAAAAATCCTTGTTGGATAATGCAAACTCAGAATGCGATACCATAGCAGAAAACTATGGTATCCACAGATAAAATAGGAAGTTAAATAAGAAATTAACTCAGTGAACACCAAATTATAACTATGAGAAAAGAGATAAATATAGATTTTGAACACATTATAGTTACACTATGTCTATTTCTGGTAAGAGAGTTACATAAAATATATACAATGCATGTATTGTCCTATATAACATGTTTTGTGATATATAATATATATGACATAGACATAATCTTAACCATTAGTAATCAATCTAAAGATACATCAAACCATAATGTTTCAGAAGAGAAATAAATAACATTATTGAATTTATGACAATTGAATTATGTATATATTTTCCATGGCAGTTACACATAATATATATGTAATTATACAGTATGGATATGTGTATTATTTAACATGTATGATACACAATATGCTAATACATAATTAAACCATTTCATAGAATAGTAAAATTATTCCATTTAAATATATCAAACATTAATGACTAGAATATTTACATTATTTTTGAGATACATATTTTTGCATAAAAAAAGTTCATAATGAAAATGTACCAGTGGACTTCTGGTCAAGATAGTGGAGTAAGTAAACACTGTGCTGGCCTCTTCTCAAAACCACATCAAAATTACAACTACAGAACAACCATCATTAAGAATCACCTGAATTCTAGCTGAACAGACGTCCTACCATTAAAGACATACAGAAGAAGCCACCTAAAGACTAGAAGGAGAGATGGAGATGCAGAAAAAGCTGGTCCCACACTGCGTGTGGTGGTTAAAAATTGAGAGAAATACCTTAGTTGCAGAGGTTCCCCTGGAAGAGCAGAGGGTCCCAGCCCCACACCAATCTTCTCAGCCCAGGGTTCCAATGCCAGGAGAGATGTCCTCACAACTTCTGGCTACAAAATCTAGTGGAGATTATGACTGAATGAGACAGAGGGCAGCCAGAGTGCCAGACATTTCTCTTAAAGGGCCCACACCTGGACTTAGTCACTGATAGACTAACTTGTCCTAAGCTCCATGGCTGAGGCAGCAGTGCAAAAGGTGACAGGGACGTATAAGGAGGAACCAAATTGTCTGGCTTCAGCATGAGGGCTGGAGGGGCAACTTTCTTCCAGATAGAAGTGCTAGTAAAACCCTTTGTTCTTTTGCTGAGCCCCCTGCCACCCCCTCACACCCCCGCCTGAAGACACAGGTGGCCACCATATTTGAGTCTCCACTAACCTGGCTAACACCATTAGCTCAGCCCTGATGATTCCCTAAGAGCTATGGGCCCACCCAAGCCACTTCCAGGGGTTTTTCCATACAAACAGCCTGTCTTGGCTCATGCTGCAGACTTTCCTAAATCTCTCAAAGTTTCACAAACTGCAACAAACAGCATCTGGCCTTGGTATGCCTTGTACCTCTTGCTGAGCAGCCTCAAGCCTGGCACTAGTATCAGCTGACCTTGGTTTGTGGATTGGCCTCTCAAGGCGCCTCCAAGCCCAATGCAACAGGTGGCGATCTGCATATTGCTTTGTTGCTCATGCCAGATGGCTCCAGAGTGGGAAAGGCTGCAGCTTAACTTGGCCTTGGTTGGGGCCCTTTTTTGGAGGCTCAAGGGCCTGCACACCCAGTGGCCAGCCTCAGACTAAGCTGAAGCACCACTCAGTTGCCTCTGAGAACAACACACCCAAAGGATAGACTGGGCAGGCACCAGAGTTATGCTAAATAGACTCCTGCTCTGTAGAGTCAGCTCTTGCACAACAGCTCCTCCACTGTAGTCACAATCAGCCCACAGGTCATTCACTCCCACTGATGAGCAAACAGCAACCAAGGCTCAACTACAACAGGACAGCACACACAACCCATACAAGTGACATGTCTGGAGCACCCAGTTCAGGTGACTTGGAAGAGTATACCACTGGGCTCCACAGGACAACTACTATATACGACCACTCTACTAAGACTGGGAGACACAGCAACCCTACTTAATACATAGAAACAAACACAGGGTGGCAGCCAAATTGGAGAGACAAAGAAACATGTCCCAAGTGGAAAAACAGAACAAAGCTCCAGAAAAAGAACTAAACAAAATGGAGACAAGCAATCTACCAGATGCAGAGTTCAAAACACTGGTTATAAGAATGCTCAATAAACTTAATGGAAGAGTAGATAGACTCTGTGAGAACTTTAACAGATATAGAAAACTTAAAAATGGAGATAGAAAACATAAAAAAAAGATCCAGTCAGAAATGAAAATGCAATAACTGAAATAAAGAACATCTTAGGAGAAATCAACTGTAGATTTCATGAAGCTGAGGATTGAATTGGTGATTTAGAAGATAAGTAGCAGAAAACACCCAATCAGAACAGTAACAATAAAAAAGAATCCAAAAATGAGGAGAGTTTAAGGGGCCTCTGGGACATCAAGTATACCAACATTCACATCATAGGGGTATCAGAGTAAAGGAGAGAGAGCATGGGGCTGAAAAGCTATTTAAATAAACAATGATGAAAAAATTCCCTAACCTGGCAAAGAAATAGACACACAATCCCAGGAAGTGCAGAGAGTACCAAACAAGATGAATCCAAAGAGGCCCACACCAAGGTCCATCATAAATAAATTGTCAATGGTTAACGACAAAGAGAGAATCATAAAAACAGCAAGAGAAAAAGTTAGTTACCTACAAGGGATTTCCCATAAGACCATCGGCTGATTTCTCAACAGAAATCTTGCAGGCCAGAAGGAATTGGCAGGAAATATTTAAAATGATGAAAAGCAAGAACCTACAACCAAGATTACTCTACCCAGTGAACTTATCATTTAATATAGAAAGACAGATAAAGAGCTTCCTGGACAAAAACAAACAAACAAAAAACAAAAACAAAAACAAAAAACAAACTAAAGGAGTTCATCAACAACAAACCATTATTACGAGAAATGTTAGAGGGACTTCTTTAAGAAGAAGAAAAAAAGATCAAAAATATAAGTAATAACATGGCAATAACTACCTATGTATCAGCAATTACTTCAAATGTAAATGGATTAAATGCTCCAATCAAAAGATAGGGTGGCTGAATGGATAAGAAAACAAGACCCTTACATATGCTGCCTACAAGAGACTTATTTCAGATCAAAAGACACACAGACTGAAAGTAAAGGGATAAAAAAGATATTTCTTGAAAATGAAAATTTTTTTAAAAAGCCGGTATAGCAATATAGTAATACTTATATAAAACAAAATAGGATTTAAAACAAAGGCTATAACAAGAGACAAAGAAGGACCCAATGATCTCACTTTTGGGTATTTATCTAAAAAATCCCAAAACACTTCTTGACAGTATATGTGCATCCACATGTTCATTACAGTATTATTTATAACAACCAAGATATGGAGGCAACCTGGGTTTCCATCAAAGGATGAATGAATAAAGAAGAGGTGGTACATATATACAATGGACTATTACTCAGCCATAAAAAAAAGAATGAAACATTGCCATCTGCGAAAACATGGATAGACCTAGAGGGTATTATGCTGAGTAGAGTAAGTCAGACAAAGACAAAAGCCATGTGATTTCACCTATATGTGCAACTTAACAAAATAAACAAACAAAACAGAAACAAACTCATAGATACAGAGAATAATTTGATGGTTTCCAGACAGGAGCATGGGTCAAAAAGGGGACAGTTTAAGAAGTACACATTAGTAGTTACAATAGAGTCATAAGGATGTAAAGTATAGCATAAGGAATATAATAATAACTATGTATGGTGTCAGATGGGTACTAGATTTATTGGAGTGATCACTTCATAAGTTATATAAATGTCTAATCACTATGTTGTACACCTGAAACTAATATAAAATTATTTGCCAACTATAATTGAAAAATAAAAAAATATATATATTAAAAAAGTTAAGAAAATGTACCAGCAAGGCACACTATTCTCCTAGCACATGTGAGCATAAAAAGGACATTTGAGTATCTGAGTTGTGAAACATATATAAGAAACTCTATAAGATTGTTTTACTCATAAGCTTACAAAGCATGTCTATTTCTACAGACATTTTTCAATTTCTATTATTATCACAATAATTATCTCATCTAAATATGTTGATCAACCTATCAAAATGAGTAAAGAATGACAGAATCATTTTCACTGTTGAAAAGATTGACTAATTGACTTTATAGTTTTCATATCTTTGTGGTTTGGTAGCTATTCTTAGTAGGTAAATATAATTATCACATAATTACTCCATATAGTATAACTATATTTATACAGTATGATATGTATGATGGTTAAAGTCAAGAATGATATAAATATAATTTCTTTCTGAAATGAATACAATATTTACACAGTCTATGTGCACATAACTGTCAAATCAAAATCAAATTAAAACAATAATTTGAGCATTTTCTTTTCTAATCTTGGCAATTCTATAAGCTATGTGACATTAAGTTATATAAACTTAGTAGAATTTCCTACAACAAAGAAACCATCTAATTCAAATGCTGCAAAGGCAGAAATATTTTGTTCTAGCACTTAAAAGATGTTTTCCCCCCCAAGTTTTATTCAATCATATTTCAAAAACTTAAAACAACACTTCAGCCAGGAAATTATATATTAACATGTAAATCAGCCATACAATAATTTTAAGACACGTACAGTCAATACAACAGAAGTTTGACAGAGTCACATGTTCAGAACTAACCCTAAATTTTATATGCCAATTGGCAATTTTGCTCATGGAAATGTTTAAACTCAGACCCCTTAGTTAATGGTTGTGGAGAGAAGTGACATGAATCCTGTAAGGGTAGTCTCAGAGAAAGAGAGAAGTACTGAGAAGCCATTAGTTCGCCCAATTTAACTGCTCTCCTAATTTTCATGAGGGAAAGTATGTTCATCTCATTATAGGAAGAAAGAGTAAGTGTTGGAAGATTCAAGCAATCAGGGTCTTCCTTTCTCTTGGGAGAGGAATAAAGTTAGAAAATAGAAAAAACGCCTGCTGTTCAATTGATTGGTTTGTTGTAAGTGCAGACTGGGCTTGGTGCCATTGTAAATCACTTAGTAAAAGTAAAGTCAGGGATGCAGATGACCAAGCTCTGGGTAGTCTTGTTGGATTGCCCAGATCCAGGGCTGCAGAGGCCTGGCCACACCTTCAGGAGCCCAGAGAGCTGCAGCGTGAGGCCAGCTGCGAGTGGCTTGTAACATTTTTCTTTGAGTCGCCTTGTTACTTGGGTTAAATGCACCGTGTGTACCTGGCAGCACTCTTAGGGACGACACACTAGACAGTTGTAGAAAGACTGTCATCACTTTGTCCTCTGACTTCGCAAAATATTTAAAATTTTATGAAGTTACTAAAGAATATGATCCACCAACACAAAGGAGTAAATCAAGAAAAACTGGAGGATATGAGATTCAGGAAGGTGTGAATCCAATCCAAGAAATAGGCAAAGGAATTTAAGTATGCCATCAAAGGAATATTCCAAGTTCACCCTTGCTCATCAGACCAAGAGAACAACCAACCTCAGAAGGAGTTACCTAGGAGGAATATCACCAAGCAAAACTTGAAACTGATAAATTATTTGAGGAGATAGACCTTGTAGAAAATTGAGGGATTACTGAAAGTTTTAGCAAGAATTGGCATTTGATACAGAGAAAACTAGGCTAGTGAGAAAAGTATTGAATATCTACAGGAAAACATAAAGAAGAAAGTGGTGATGGTAGTTCAATAAAATATTAGCTATAGATAACATTTGCATAGGCACATGGTTTAAATGTTGTTATTAATTTAATTTGACTATATTTAGAGAATGCAGGAAGGGAAGTAGAGGATATGTAGGCATAAAATAGCCTACATCATAATGGCAAGTCAAAAGACAATATCAAAAATTGATACATGAAAAGATACTAATATATCATTTAGAAATATCTTAAAATTGCCATTTAAAACATTTTTAAAAAATTGCTTCAGGGGATGAAGACTGAGGAGAATGAGGAAGATTAGAGCTAGAAAAAACTATATTTGTTAAAAAAACTAGCATATCATTTAATTTTTTAAATAGTAAGTATCATTATGTTGATAGATTAATTTTAAATAAATTATGCAATTATATGTTTCTGAAAATTGGAAAAAGCCTAGATAAATGATTTAAAGTTTATAGGAGAGGAAATTAGCACAGATTGTCTCTTCCATACTTTCATAATTTTGAGTTGAAATTTGTTTCACTCTGTTTCTTAAAATTATTAATGTCAAAATTTGCTTTAAAACATTATGAGATTTCCTTATTTTGATTAAAAGTTAAATTTATACATATATATGCACACATATATATATACATATAGGGTAATATTTATAGGTTATATGTTAAACTGTCTCCATTTTTTACCCAATGCCATCTTATATGTCCACTAATTACATATATCCTATAAAATCAAATCAGCATACCTGTTATGAAACTCAGTTTCCCAATTTTCAATTCAAATCTTATTCTTATTACCATTATTTTATTGTTAAATAGTATTTAATTTTGCATTTTGATATTATATTTATTTTTTATTTAAATTAGATATTCCATATTTATCAATAACCTCTATAATCACCTCCAGAGATGTCAAAGTTGCTGTTAATTCTGAGCCTAGATTTTTTAACTTTTAATGTAGTTTATAAGTCCTTCAAATTTTCTAATGAATTTTTATTTTTCTTATGTTAGGCAACATCTGCTTCTTTTTTTTCAATGAAAGAAGTTTTCATAATTCTGACAGTTATTATTCTAAAAATCCAGTTTGTTTATGCTAAAGATTTGCTCTAGATTTATTCTTGAATAGTCAAACAATAAAAATGGAAATACTTATTATGACATACCAGATGATCTAGTCTTAACCTGTCTCTTAAGTTATGTCTCCTATTTAGTTCTTCTGATACTCCGGGATATTTGTTATCCCCTACCATGGCTGCCATAATTCCTTACGCATAGTAGAGACTAAATGATTTTTCTCTTGAATTGAATATTGGAATTAATAACCATAGTGAGGTTAGTTTCTATTTATTTTTTCCTTTTTGTGCAATATGCATTATTGATAATAACTACTATTATTACAAACAGAAAAAATAAAAATGGTTATAAAATTAAAGAATGTGCAGACAGTGATTATTTATATAGCTCTGCTAGTCAAATTCCAAGCAAAATAATTGCCTAGCATGGGTCCTCAAGAGTCCAGAGATTAAATATATTTATTTTAATAATTTATTTTAATAATAATTCAGAAACATTAAAATGTGGAAATAGTGGTTTGGTTTTACATTCCATAATTCAAGAATGCAGTTGTATAATTAGGAATACAGGACAAACTGATTTGTTTTTTTGCAAAATCAATCATGAAGTGTTCAAATTATTGCTTTTAAGTCTCACTGCACCGGATTTTGCTGATGTGATTTTATATATGTCTTTAGTATTGTATAAGGGTTTATTGGACAAGAAATGTGTTTCTCAGTTATATATTCTGTAGAGGGTTTATGAATGCTTCAAGAATGGATTATTATAGAAATTTCTCGTTTGCAAAGAATTTTCATAAAACTTTCTTGATGTGAAAATCATCAAAGAGATTATCTGGCTCAATCTCCTTCACTTGCCAACTAGGGAACTTAAGAGGAGAAAAGTGATGATTCTATTGTTCTCCTAGAAAGAAAGTTATCAGATTTATATTTTTCTCTGAGCTTAAGTTTATGAATATTCCTGATATCAACACTCTGGGTTGGACCTACCTGAGATAAATAAATATTTTGGTTATAAAAGAATAGGAATGCTCTGTTATCCAAATTAGCATTTTTAAAAGGGTAAATTCTTATCTATGTTTGAATAAAATATTAGCTGAGGAAAAGTGTAGGGTATGCAATAAAAGAATCTCTCCTTATAGTTGGTTTGACTCCGGCTTCTATGGTGGGGGGAAATGAGGGGAGACAGCATCAAAACAGTCCTCCAGCTTGCTAATGGGTTGAGAGAAGACAGGATTCTTCATAAAGTGAAGGAACAGGGAACTGTCCATGCTGTTTTTCCTTTTTTTCGCCTTAATTGTAGGGTAGCTCACAATGACACAGGTTTCCATTTTAAAGCAGAATAATGCTATTTCCAGTATTTGTCTAATAAAGCAAGAATTTTTGTCCTTCTATAACATTCTTATTTCACTTAACAAGATGTCATTCAGGTTTATATTAAGGTTTAGTTATGTAAGATGAATAAGTTCTAGAGATCATCTTAAAACACGGTGCCTGTAGTTAACAATACTGCATTGTATACTGAAAAATTTGTTTAAAAAGAGAGTGAAGTTAATTGTTCTTATCCCAAGAAAAAGGTAGGGGGCAGGAGGAAACTTTTAGAAATAATGGATATTTTTCTTACCTTGATAGTGATGAAAGTTTCACAGTTGTATGCATATGATCAAATATATCATATTGTATATATTAAATTTGTGCAGTTCTTATACATCAATTACAATTCAATAAGATGCTAAAATTAAAAGGTAGCAGAATTAATGCTAATCAGAGAAAAATAATAATTTCACTAAGAAGAAAAATTGAAGATAAGATGTTTTGGAAAAAGAGTAGCTAGAATTTAAAGAATATTTATATCTTCGAATTTCAGGTAGAGTTTAAATACTCCTGGCACACCCGCTCCTTAATATTATTCTACTGGTCTTGTTGCTACGCTTATCTAGATAGCATTTGGTGTACTTTATTTTCTAAGCTTAATATATAAATTAATATATGTATATATTCATTTATTTAATACAAACCAAACTACATCATTTACTACTTTACAAACTTTGATACTTCAATCAATAGCTGGTGAAACACACAAGTAAAATACTACGGCAGTGTCAAAGTAATGGTCTCAAAATTCTAGAAACTTGACCTCTCTTTTATAACTAGCTACAGAAAAGCAGCCCAATCTCTTATAAAATATTATTTATTTTGAGCAATAAAAGAAACTATAATGCTTCCCATGGAAACATCAAACCAGTTCACTGTTGTAAATGATATTAGTTATGGTATATGAAACTATTTGATTTATATGACTGAAAGTCACTGAAATTTCTCCCATAAAATATTTTTAATATTTTCTAAATACCTCTAAACATCATGTAACATCTCAAGGTGTTCTTTGAAAATAAATAAGTTCTCTTAGATATATATCTTAGAAAAAAATTCATGTGCTTATATAATTTCTGGTGACATTTTCTATTATTTTCCAATTTTAAAGACAGCTATTGTTTTTAAGTGGCTTTCTGACAATTTAGATAATAAAAGATAAGTTTCAGTGATAGAAATAGAAGTAATGAGATACTGAAATTTAAGAGGATCAGGGAGGATGAAAATATGATAAAATATTCGGTTTTATGTTTACTAATTATGTAAATTCTAAAAGTTTGTTATTTATTTTGAGCAATAATGAGTAATAAAAGTTTGTTATTTGGTCCTTTGGAAAATTTATACCAAAAATACAAGGAGTTTAATCACCAATAGAGAAAAATTCCTCAGAGAGCATGAACCCGGATCTAAAGTAACACTATTTGTGTGTGTGTGTGTTCAATTCTGCCTATACTGAATGTCTGAATTGTCAAGAGTTTAATACCGGTATACGTTTTAATTTCTAAATGAGACCATTGATAAAAATGATTCTAGAAAAAATTTACACTTGTGGACAAACAAATGAAATTTGTAATAACGATGGTAATAATACAGGGATTTGATGCCAGAACACAAGAATGATATTATTCCCTCTCCCTACTAAGATTATAAAGTGGGCATGCTCCAATTTGCCTTATCTAATAACAAAGTGACTTTAAAATAATATTAATGAGTGAATAATTTCTGGAATATAAAGTTTCTTAAATTGATTCTGTCTTCAGATTACTCCTTCTCCAGTGTCCTTCTCAGTAAATGTTCCACTACTTTGTTGCTTAAGTCAAATCCTCTGAATAATTATTAATCTTTTTCTTTTACACTACACATTAAATCCATTAAAAATTGTATCACTGCTTTCTTACAAGAAGTCTACATGCAACAATGTCTCATCCCTCTTTATTTTCTCTTGCCTTAGCTAGGTCAACAGCCCCTCACTGAGCTAAGAGCTTTTACTCTTACCTTCCTACAGTTTATTCTCCAGGGAGATTATTTTTAAAATGTCGTTATACCAAATCACTGTCCTGTTCAAAAGGTTGTGTTTTCTCTTCACACTTAAAATAAAATCAAATTGCTTACCGTTGATTAAAGGTCATACATCATCTACCAGAAGGTTTCTCTCCTACTTCATCCACCGTCACTCACTCTTCTCTTTTCTCTGTTTCAGCACTTCCTTTCTCAGGGCCTTTGGAATGATTTCCTCTGCCTAGAACAACATCCCCCCATATTTTACATGTCTCCTGTTCTTCTCTAGTCAAACGTCCTCCCACCCAAATCAATCCCATCACTCTCTATCCATTTAACCTGCATTTTACTGTTATTGCATATTCATTTTTGTTTTAAAGAAGACATTATTCTTGAGGAGTTAGGTCAATGACTTTGGTGCAGGTTCAACATAGAGTATATGTGCTGTCTATAGCCTATCTCCAGGCTTCTCTATCAACGAGATCTGTATTAATGTTAATAAACAATAGTTTGGTCTGCTAGTGAGAAAAGTCTGCTAATCATAACAGTCGGTGTGAATAAAAATTACCGGAAGTCACTTTGAGACAACAGACTTATAATTACAGAGGGGGCCTAAGCAATCATTACTTGAAAAATCCTATATAAGAGCACAGTAAAGTTTGAATCCTTTGACATAGATTCTTCACATATCTATTAATTCAATTAGATTTGGCAATGATGATGTATGAAAGGAGCAGTGAATATTAAATGAGAATATAATACGTTACAAACTACACTAAATCATATGCAAGCTATGTAAGCTTGAAAAAATTATTTAAGGTCAATTTCTTTATATTTAAAATGTGATTAAAAGTAATAGCTTCAATAACTGTTAGAAGGATTAAATGAAATAGCTATAAAATCCCAAAGCATAGTGATTGAGATTAGTGAGTCTCGATTGAATATTTCCTTGCATTAATCCTTATAGAAATTTTGGGTCTTTTTGTGTCCTTAGAAGGATGTTAAGTCCAAGAAAATGCCTACTTTTAAATTTTTTTGAAGTATTTTTCCAAATTTCAGTGTAGTTCTCTGGAAAACTATGCTAGAATTCATAAAAGACTTATATTGTATAGGATATAGTCTATGTGCCTCCTTCTATTTTCTGGCCTTAGACACAAAACAGAAAACAGATAAAGGGAAACTAAAAGAAAGAATGCATCTTAACCACATTCTTTAAAAGAGTTCCTATTCACCATCTCTAAGACAACATTTTGACTTAATGGTTGTTAAGAATCTGATGAAAAAACATGAGAGAAAAGGCATGGAGAACACATAACTGATCCAGTATTCAATATTCAATCATGTAAAGATGGAAAGCAAAGAAGTCTTCTTGTTTTTGTATGTTCCTCCATCAGTTCCTCCAACTGATAGCTGATATCCTGACTCCACACCAGCCTAAGTAGATAGAGATTATTGAATCTTCATAATTAATAAAATATCTCTTTGCTATAAAATTAGGCAATTTATTATTTAGTCATCCTTTGGAATTAATAAATAATTAGTTAATGTCTCCAAATTTATATACTTTTCTGTATAAATATATGAAGATAAAATAAAAAGATTATCACAAGTCTAAAATATATCATTTTGTGCTAAAATTGACTAGAAAATCTAAAATGGAGAGTTCCTAGAAAGTAAAGAATGTGTCATTTACTTTTGTTTTTCTGAAGTTCCTCAGAGTTCCACGATTAATATTGGTTAAATAAATGAAGCAACAGTGTAATGGAATATTTTATTCATTTTGCACTGTGAGGCAAACAGATTTACCTCTTTGATTTTGGTCAGGAAAATCATTTTCATAAATATGAATGCAATTTAAAATCTGTCTACAAGCAAATATTCCAGTGGGATAGAAACTCAATAATACTCTAAGAACCAGAAATTCATTATAAATTCTACAATATCTTAGTCATATTTGCTTCTTTAATGACTGACTTTCTTTTTTTTAAATGAGATTGGTCCTCTGTCTGTGAGATATGCTTTAGAAATGTTGTCTTTGAAAGATTTTTCATTCAATAATTGTTGATGTCAAAAATTCAAAAAATTGCATTCATACTAATACTGGGCTTAGTAGTATATATTCCAGATTTACTTATTCACTTATTCATAATAAACAATAAAATCCTTACTTTTCAAAAAGGTAATTAATTATATAGCATACTTACAACCATTTTTATGAAAATAAAAATAAACTCTAGTCATAAGAGAATAGATCCAGTCAGATTACATGTCAGCCTCAGTAATTAATGAATGTCACACAAAAGGTCTCTGAATCTAGAATAATTGAGCTACATTTAGGAGAACTGGTTGCCTTATATCCATTACTAACTTTTTAACATTTTAAGATTTCCAAATTAAGTTCCAAAATTATAATCAAAGGATATGACTTAAAATTACTTAAAATATCTGCTTTAACAAAGAAAAATTAGATTTTAATTTGAGTGTTATTATTCACGTCTCTGACATGATATACATGTTTTTGAGTAACATTTGATTGCTGTAGGACTTTTCTCAATCTCATTTCTGAACATTAATATGTACAATTGGCATTTTAATGCCTGTCATATCCATCTTACTATATTGTTTCTACTCAAATAAGGTATTATATGAGATAACACAACTGGAACTGTCAATTGTTATAAAATATTATTTGCAGTGATATCATCAATACCAATAAGTATGTATACTTATGTTTTCATTAAATATACTGAATATATTTACATTTTCAATGAATATACTATTACGAGTCAATATAAATCCATGTCTGTGATAATGTCATAATAGTTAGAGAGTGAAGTCAATTATACAGATATAACTCTTTCACCCTAGTTTTAAATGACTCTTAGATCCTCAGCTCTATCAACAATAAAATTAGGACAACACATACTGTATAGTAGCATTGTGGATAAAATAGAAAAAATCCTAGCTCATGGTAAGAACTCAAGGCATTTTATTAAGGTATAGAAATGTGCAATATAGGTAATTCATGTAGGTCTGTAATATTGAAACTAATATGGTCATTTGTTGTGAAATTAATTTTTTCTAATTAATGGAGGAATTGGCAGAAAAATAACAAAATTAAAGGGAAAATGTTTTTGTTTGTTCATTTGTTTGTTTCATCAAGTTTAATATTTTGTAGTTCAGGCCCCAAAGAAAAATTAACTATATTTTCTCCCACATGCAGAAAAATCCCAGGAAAGTTCTCTCAGATTTGACTTTGGTCACTTTCCAACTCTTAGTCCAATCTCCTGGCTGGGGTGAGCAGAGTGTTGGATCAAGTTAACACCTGGTGCTTCTGCTGCAACCATGTAAATATGTGGATTGAACAATTTTATTATTCAAAAATAGCTGGGAAGATGCCTCCACTAACTGACCTTTAGAAGGCTGATAGTACTTTGTCCTCAGCCTGAAACAGAATGGAGAACTGCATGTGAAATCAGAAAATGAGACTTCTCTTTTTCTTTGTTATGAACAAGACCAATAGCTCATTCTTTTCTAATATAAATTCAGTGTTAGTTTTTCTGAATAAAACATAATGCACAGATTTGGGGATTATTTTGTATTTTTTTCTACTTAATATCCATCAAGTTCTATTATAATGTATTTTTTTAATTAAATTATTGGAGTAACTGGTTAATAAAATTATATAGGTTTCAAGTATACAATTTGATAATACATCATTTATATATTTCATTGCGTGTTCCCTACCCAAAGTCAGATCTTCTTTCATCACCATATATTTGACTCCCTTTACCCTTATCTACCACTTCCCTTCCCCCTCATCCTTTCCCTCTGGTAACCATTAAACTTTTGCCTGTGTTTAAGAGTCTCTGTTTGTCTTGTTTGTTTGTTTGTTGCTTTCAGTTTTCCGTCTGACTTATTTCACTTAACATGATAATCTCAAGATCCATCCACATTGCCACAAATGGCATTATTTCATCTTTTCTTATGGCTGAGTAATGGGGTAGATATGCAGAAGAAGGACTGCTGGATCATATGGAATTCTATTTTTAATTGTTTGAGAAACCTCCATACTGTTTTCCATAGTGGTTAAACCAATTTACATTCCCACCAGCAGTGTATGAGAATTCCTTTTCCCCCATATCCTTTCCAACACTTGTTATTACTTGTCCTGTTGATGACAGCCATTCTAACAGGTGTGAGGTGATATCTCATTGTGGTTTGATTTGCATTTTCTTAATAGTTTCTAAAGTTGAGCATCTTTTCATTTGTCCGTTGGCCTTTTGTCTTCTTGGGAGAAGTGTCATCTCAGGTCCTCTGCTCATTTTTAACTGGATTGTTTGCTTATTTATTGTTGGCTTGTATAAGTTCTTTGTATATTTTGGATATTAGTCCCTTATTGGAATCACCGTTTGCAAATATGTTCTCTCATTCAGTTGGTTGCCTCTTTGATTTGTTGATGGTTTCTTTTCCTGTGCAGAAGCTTTCTAGTTTGATATAGTTCTATTCATTTATTTTTGCTTTTACTTCCCTTGCCTTCGAGATGAAAATGTTTTTAAAATTAGTTAAGTATGATTTCAAAGCAATGATTTTTTTCTGTTGTTATTCTTTTTTAGAAGCTAAGAAAATGTTTTGTAAAAATGATTTATTACAATTTACTTTAGCAGTTGTGCCCAAAGTCTCCTGTTATTGCAAATATCTAGAGCTTCTTTTGAATAATAGTTTAATGCTGCATATAACAATTATTTGGCATAATTATATTTGCAATTGTTGAGTTATGAGTTGCTTTATCAACTTGTAGATATAGGGGTGTAATGGCCCACAGTTCATATAGTTAATAATATTTACTGAGCAGGGTGGGAGGTCCATTAAATAATGGAATGCTCCAAATTCAGGCCCTTTGCTATTGTTCTCTCCCTTGTCTTGATCAGTCTTCCTTGAAATATCCACTTGTTTACTCTCATTATATCAGTCTCTGCTCAAATGTCACCTCATTAGAGGTCTTCTCTGATTACACTATCTAATAGTAGCCTATACCTATTCCTAACCTCAACCATTTTTTCTTCATAGAACTTACTTGATAAATATTACATTAATAGACTTCAGGTTTTAGAGCAGTTTTAAGTTCACAGCAAAATGAGTGAAAGGTACAGAGATTTTCCATATAACCCCTGCTCTCACACATGCAAAACCTCACCCATTAACAATGCCCCCCACAACAGCAGTACATTTGCTGCTATTGACAAACCTACAATGACATATCATAATCACCTGAAGTCCACAGTTTGCATTATAACTTATTATTGATGTTTTATATACTATGAGTTTTAACAAATGTATAAATACATATATCCATCATTATAGTATCACATCCAGTGTAGGTTCACTATTCTAAAAATCCTCTGTCTTCTGCCTATTCATCCCTCTCTCCCTTCTAATCCCTGGCAATCACTGCCTCCATAGTTTTGTCTTTTTCAAGATGTCATACAGTTGGAATCACATAGTGCCTTAGTCAATTTGGGCTGCAATAACAAATAACTACCATCCGGGTGTCTTTCTAGATCCTCTTTTATAAGGCACTAATACCATTCATGAAGGCACCACTCTTATGATTTAGCACCTCCTAAAGGCCCCATCTCTCCTAATACCATCACCTTTGGAGGTTAGGATATCAACATGAATTTTGTGGGAGACGCAAATATACACAGTATACAGTATGTGGACTTTTTAGATTAGATTTCTGTTAGTAATATATATTTAAATTTCTTCCATGTTGTTTCATTGTATTATATTTTTATCATTTAATCTCCTACAACTAAAATATAAGATATATGAAAATGGTCTTTTTTCCACTATTATATCACTAGCATCTAAAATGGAATCTGACACAAAACTTGCATCAATAATTAATGCTTGAATGAATGATTATATTAAACGAATGATTAAAATTAAAATAAGTGTAACACGTGAAGCAGTCTAGAATTCAGGAAAAGATTCTATGAAGATTAACTTTGGAAAGATGAATTATTTTCCCAAGCTATATAAATAGCGGGTTGCAAAGCTAAGAATGGAAGACATATGTGTTGAGTTCATTGGACTGCACTATTGTATGATTTTTCCCTATAAAATCTAATTTACTTAATTTTAACATTAAACAGCTTGTAGCATTATTGTGCAGATAGTTATATAAATTAGATGCATTATTAATAAAATTTGTGGTTTCAAATTTTGACATAAAGAAACAACTCTAAAGCATATTAAAATGAAATTGGTAACAAGGAGAAATGAATAGAAAATCTTGAAAGCAGCCAATGCACAATTCAAATTATACACAGTGTCACAAAAATAAGAATGAAAATAGGTTGTTAGCCAGATATGCAAGCTAGCAGACAATGCAGTGAAATCTTTAAAGGACTGAAAAAAAAAAAAAAATGCTGTCAACCTAGACTTCTATGCTGAGATAAACTGAGAACTGTTTTTAAACAAATAAAAACTGATAGAGTTAATCACTAATAGACATGCTACACTAGAAATATTAAAGAAATTTATTCAAAAATAAAAGTAAAGAAGTGATAAAATATTTGTATTCTAATTTTATATATATATATATATATATATATGTACATATAGTTAGGCAAATGAATGGGCATATGGCCTGATTCCTAGGTCCCATCTCCCAAAATATTCTCCAAAAACAAAATAATAAAAAGGAAAAAGTACACGTTTGGTATGACTAAAAAATGCCCAGACGTTATTAACTGTGGGATTAAAAAAAAAAAAAAGTCCAGCACACAATTTTTTCTGCTCTTGCCCCATCCCCAATTCACTAAAGGCAGGCAGAATGGGAGAGTTTGTAATTGACTTAAGGTTAATATAAAAACAGCGCCCAAATGTCTATCTTAATCTAAAAAAATAGTAAAAAATAAAAAAAGAAGAAGAAAGAAAAAGAAAAAGAAAAAGAAAGTTTCCATCTGATCAGATCATGAAATACAGAGAAAGAACTTAAAACTATATATGTGCACTTTGAAGGGGTAATTATCAAAATGAATACATTCTAGGGAAGAAAAAAAGCAAAAAAAAAAAAAAAAAAAGAAGTGTCTGTTGACAACTGGAGAATGAAGAGGAAAAGAAGCAAAAGTGTGGCTATTCGGGGTCCTTAAAAATAATGTCGACCTGTAGTGGAGATAGTACATATCATTTTCTTGGTACTGGTCTTCATGAAAATACCACTAGAGTTTTCCCATTACTTTTTAGACTAACATCTATTTTCCTTTCTCACTCCCAGCCCACTGTTAGAAAGAAAGGAGAAGAAAGCCAGCAATGGGTTTAAGGTTACTTTACAATGAAAAAGAGAGAGAGAGAGGGAGAGAGAGAAAGAAAGAGAGAGAAAGAAAGAGAGAGAGAGAGAGAGAGAGAGAAAGAAAGAGAGAGAGAGAAAGAGAGAGAGACACTGAGGGAGGGAATGAGGGGAAAAAAGAAGATAGGGAGGGGAAAAAAGAAAGAGGAAGAAAGAAGAAAAAAGAAGGAGAAATAAACAAGCTATGGACATATTTTTCTATGAACTTAGATGTAAACTTCGTTAAAATTTTCGTAGGTATTCAAAATATAGGAAATTAATAATACATTATGATCAAGTTTGGTTGCAAGTTTGCATCCAAGAAATGCAATGATTTTTCAACACTTGAAAATTAAGCAGTGTAATTCTTCACATCAACAAACTAAATTAAATCTCTTAGTCATCATTTTAAAAATCTCTTCGGTCTACGGCCATGCTACCCTCAACAAACCCAATCTCGTCTGATCTCAGAAGCTAAGAAGGGTTGAGCCCGGTTAGTACTTGGATGGGAGACCACCTAGAAAGATCAGGTGTTGTAGGTGTGAAGAATAAAAAATAGGGAGTATAAACTGACAAGGTCCTTGCAATCTGTGAGGTCAACCAAGGGTTACCTCATCTAAAAAAAAAAAAAAAAATTTAAGCCTTTTGAACCATGCTTCTCTTGCTCAGGCCCGTTTCTACTTCCAGAAGTGTTCTTTCCCTTCTAATAAAACTTTTATTCTCTACTGTTAAAAAAATAATTAATTTACTTATTTATTAATTAAGTACACAGTTCAGTGTCTTCTAGCGATGTCTGTGAGGTCAACCAAGTGTTGCCTCACCTTAAAAAAAAAAAAAAAATTCTTCAAAGTAGGAAATAAAAGGAAATCCCTTACCTTGGCCTGATAGCCTGCATCTATGAAAACCTGTAGTTAACATTATTTTTAATGTTGAAAGACTGTATTCATTCCACTCAAATTAGGAATAAGGTAAAGATTCCATTCTCTCTCTACTCCTATTCAATATTCTCTTGAAATTGATTTTCAAGAAAAGTTCCAAGGTAATTAAATAGTTAAATTGTTAGTAAATTAAAAGTTAAATTAAATTAATTTAGTAAATTAATAGTTAAATTAAAAGTAAATTGTTAATAATGTCTAATATAATTAAATTTTGTCAGATAACATACTCTGTATGTTGATATCTTTAGAAATTCACTGAGACTTACTCTATGTCACAGTATTTGTTCTACATTGATGTAGATAGTCTATGTATTTTAAAAAAATGTATATTTTATAGTTTGGCATTTTTGTGTTGCTGATCAGATTCTCTACATCTTTCTCAATTTGTTTATCTTGTGGTTCTGACACTGAGCAGCTTCTCAAAAATCTTCATCTATGTTTGTGGTTTTGTGTATTAATACATTAAATTTGTCAGTTTCCCATCTTTATTGAGAGTATTTTTATTGTATATAGAATTCTACATTCAAGATTTCATCCCACCAAGACTTAGAATAATGCCCATTGTCATTTGGTCTCCATCGTTTTTGACTGGGAGTAAGCTTAAATTTATACTGCTCTTCTTCTATATGAAAATTGTGCTTTTTTCTCTAGCTATTTTCAAGACTTTCTTCCTTATTGTTGGCTTTTAGCCATCAAATGTGGCTTACTTTGTATTTATACTACATAGGATTCATCGAATTTTGGAAATTTGCAGCATATTTATTCAAATGATGTCATACCTAATTTTCTTTTTCTATCTTCTCCTTCCAGAATGTGAAGTAAAAATTAGCTAGACCTCTTCCTTTTGTTTCATTGGCTTTTGAAACAGCTCATTTTTTTAAAAAAATTACTTATCTTTCTGTTCCTCTGATTAGATAATTTCATTATTTTGTGTTCAAGTATATTTTTTCTTCTACTGTCTATGATCTGCTACTAAGCCCATTAGTGTAATTTTTCATTACATATATTGTATTTAATTTCATGTAATTACCATTTTGTTCTTGTTCTTATAGTTTTCTTTTTATTTACAAATTATCCATCTCTTTATTCATTATTTCCACCATTTCCTGTAGATTTTTCCTCATGGGTAGTATAATTGTAGAGAATTCAGTTCCATTATCTTTCTTTCAATAGTTTTGATATTTTGAGCTAAATGGCAGAAACTTTATTTATTTCAAGTCCTACATGCTGTCTCTACTCGGGTGGGCCATAACTGCAACTCTACTCATTTCCTTTAGACTTCCAGATGTTTCTTTTTTTCTGGGAAATTTGAAAGTTCTCCAACGTAGGTATATTTCAGTGGTCAGAAAAAGATTTAAGCAGAGCATATATGCAGATCTTGAAATACATCTTCTGTTCATATAACACAGTGAGGACTGCATTTCCCCTCAGGCAAAAAAAGACATAATAGCAAATCTCAGTACAGTTTCATTTCTTTCATTTCCTTCCGTTCCTGCTGTTTTGGGTCATTCTCTAAATAATTCCTTAAACTTCAAGCAGCTATTTTTAAATATATTTTTCTAGAGTTTATATTGGTTATCTGTGGGTGGGCTAAATCAGACCAGTTATTATACCATTACTGAATTGGAGTCATGCTATAGCAGCTTTGAGTAGCAACTTAAAATGTTCTAGATTTTTGAAACTTTAGGTTAAATGGTGATGAGACGCAGTTTGCTTAATGGATTGTATTATAAAGAAAGAATCCCATGGAGCATGCTGCTATTCATCAGTAAATTTTTTATAGACTTTTTATAGCTTCTTCCTTTTCTGAAAGGAAAGGAAGAAGCTATAATATTCTACTAATATTCTCTAAGCATCCAGATAGGTTTTAACACCTCTACTCCAGAAAAAAAAATAATAATAAAAGTGCATGTTAAGCAGAATGAAAGCCAAAGTTGTTTTGCTATAGAGTCCTCACAGTAGATTTTTGAAAATATAACTGTAGCAGAATTCTATGATTTATAATATGATAAACCACTAATTAGTATATATCTATGTATTGACATAGTTATACTTAATCAGGATTCAAAATTTGGCCTTCAGACTGGAGGTCATGAATGATAGGTAAGAATATCTTGATTTCTAGTCTTTGGCTATAAATAGAAAATGAATAAAATACTTCAGTTGGATATAAATTAGTCAGTAGATGTATTTAGAGATCCTTTTGTGGTGTTTTATTGAGGAATACAAAGTAGGAATAAAATGTGCAGGTGACAGGTATATATCCATCAAGTACAACATAAAATATTTTCATACACATTATATATCTATACAGATTGTGTGCTTATTCCTATAATTATTTCTTGTTTTATAGAAAACTAGCATTTGTTGAGGTCAACTATTTATCTCACACGAGAGAGTTTATGAGTAGTGAAGCTGGAAACTAAACCTAGGGACACGCGCTTCTAGATCTCAGGCACTTTCAAGGTTATATCTACAATGGTGTCCTTTACAGGCTACGTGCTTGAATATAATCATCTCCTCTCAGGAAAGGCATGAAGAAACTCAAATATAACTAACCACCTTAAATGTATAGATGACAAAAGGTTGAAGAAGAATATTATAGCATATGGTTAATGCTTGGTCCTACCAGTTGAGAATGCAGGATCCACACAGAGGTGACTGGAAAGAGTTTTAAAAAGACATGTATTTTAATTTCTAGATGAGTCTAAGATTATAAATTTAGCAATTTCAGATTTTTTCTGCATTTTTCCTGAGCTTTCAACCACTATATTTTGCTCAGACTTGTTATATTTTTCTCAGTGTTTTTTAAGTATGTTTTCTACCACTTGATAATTTCAAATGCTATATTCTCACAAGAAGACTTCATTAGAAAGTCCATCTATGATTGGCACTGCAAAATTTTAAAGTGCTAAAGAATAGTTTCTGAAGAACTTATATTATGCTAAATATATAGCTATTATGTGTGCATTCTATGAGCCATTAAGATGACAATACCATCAAGTACAAGGGCTAATTCTGATGGTTAATTAATGCATTAAACACTTAATAGCTACTCCTTCAATATTTCCTAGTTATAATATTTTGTACTTTTACTTTGTAAATTGGTCCACAAATTTAAGAGTCGAAAGTTTATAACTAAACTCTTCTTTTTTCTTTCTTTTGATATTAAATTAAATTAAACATATCATCTCGATTTATTTATGTTCCATAATATTACTATGATATGGTTTATAACTGGATTTTTAAATGCTATTGTAGAATGATGAATTTTATTTTCTTTTGAGCATGTTTTTAAGAAACAAAATCAATAATGTAACTACAATCCATTAAATTAATATTGGATCTCTTTTCTGATATTCATCAGTATTTCTCATAAATTTATTATATTACTGTATCTTCTAAGGTTTATGTAACTGACTTCCCCAACTGCAGCATTTAGGAAAGTTTTTTGCACTTGGCACCAAGATATTTCAAGTTCTTTAGCTCATTTCACTTCTGACTTTTGAAAACTAGCAGTCAAGACAGGTCTTTTCAGTGTAAGACTCTAAGGAATTGTACAGATAAAGAACTAAAAGAAAAAGGAAGTTGAAAAGAGTCAAAATCAAGTAGCACTAGAAGGGGGTACAAGCAGCATAGAAACAGCAGAAAGCATAGCTTCAAAGTAGGATATGTGGAGTCTCATGGTACACAAAAATATCAAAAGAAAAACAAAGAATAACATTTTGATATTCACCTAACCTTCAAAAGGAAGCCTCCAGAGAAGTTAGAAAAAGTATTTTAAGCAATATTTACCTCTGAGATTGAACTTGTTGAAAAGCCATAGATCAAGATGGATATCATTCTTTTAGAATTTGATTCTATTCTCTACATGTGAAAGTAGTGCTTTATATACACACAGGCATATCCCTTTGTTTTCATGAAGGAACCTGTGATTTTGAGGAGATCGTGGCAAGGATTTTCGGATTAGAAAAGTGGTAGTGTTTCTTCATTTATATAAAAATGTGCCTGTTATACTAAGTTGCATTTAATGTATGCTGAACTAAAACCATGTTTCAATTTATTCATAACTTATGAAACTTTTTTCATAAAATAATTAATTCCACAATGTCATTGTTTTTATTAGTTTAGACTGATTCCTTAAAACAAGTTTTGAGCTATTCAAGCCAATCTTTATGCCAAATCCTCTTTCCTAATAGATTCCTATCTCAATATATAGGGCACCGTCCTTTACTTTTTTAACAGAAAGGCAGCCTTGAGGTATTGTTGAGAATATTGAGATTTAGAGTTAAATGGATAGTCTAATATAACTTTAACTTAAAATTTATTAGTATAATTTTATGAAGCCAGGGAGTTGGGAAATTTGGTTAGGAATCAGATGGAATGATATATAATCACCTCTTCTAGATGGTTATATATCTTCCTCAGTCAGCCTGAAAATTACACATTAAAAATTAAGTAAAAATAGATTCAATGCTTTTTTTTTTCAATAATAAAAATATATCTGTGACATTATCACTGGCCAAGATGAATTTAACCTCCCAACTAAAACAATCCAAAAATGGCCAAAATATAAGGAAAAGCTGTTTCAAGACATCAAGCATCAGACTGGACATCAGGAAATGAGAGACAGATATTCCTGAGAAATAAGAAACAAGGTAAACCCTAAAATTACATCAGCTTACTTCCTTGAAAGAGTTTCCAGTCACTGGCACAGGGAGAGGAATGACATATAAAGTTTAGGAGATGGAGCTGACAGAACATGGAAACCAAGACATCCAGAGTAAGAAGGGCAAAGTCTATGAAAAGAAAAAGCTGCACAGAGAAAAAATTCCCAAAACCTGAAGATGGCCCCACTTGAGTCTATAGCTGCATATTAATCATTTAGTAATGCTGCGAGAAAATAATCTTAAACAGGAGAAAGAATAATCTGAAATAAGTAGAGGGAGCAGTATCCAGTGCTCACACAGGGTCTGATTCTCTTAGGTAGACAAGAAACCTCATGATTCACAATGTATTAAAGAAATGATTCAAAAGAGTCTAGTAAAAATAGAGAGGAGAATTCTCTAGAGACTGAGCTATGGTCTAACTTAATAAATCTTAAAAAGCAATATGTGAAAGGACCGAACTATTTTCAAATAACTACACAAGGCAAAGCTTAAAAATAGCGAAAGGAATAAAAAAAGTATCCAATAACCAACGAAGTGTTCATAATAACTGGCATCTAAATAAAAATACTTGGCATACAAAGAAGCAGGAAACTACAAATCATAATAAGGAGAAAATTAGTCAATCAAAACAGACCCAAAAGTGACAGAAATGTTAGAAATAGAAGACCAGGGTATTAACAGTTATAAGTTCAGAAACTTAAGTAGAGCACTAGAGATATTAAAAACACACACAAATTGAACTGCTAGTGATGAAAATTACAGTTGATATGATGAAAACTGCACTGTAGGAAATATACAGTAGATTAAACATTGCAAGGGAAAAAAGATTACTGGAGTAGTAAACAAAGCAAAATAAACCATCTATAAACTGTCCATAAAGCTAAAAGAAATCAATAGATCTACACAATAATAGTATAGAAAGTTTCTGAGGCTGAAGGAAAATGATTAAAGGCAGAATATAGATTTATACAAAGGGATAGAGGGCAATGGAAATGTTAACTGTGTATATAAAGATTCAATTTTTTTATTAAATAAATTTTACCAAAAATATAATTGCTTAAACAAAAATGATAACAATACAGTATGGGGTTTACAATGCAAACACAAATAATAGATGATACCAGTAACCAAAGGAGAGAAATAGGGAAATGAAAATATGTAATTAGAATTTTCTTATATTGTACTCTAAATGATATATCATAATATAATAATGTAAGTTATAGATATACACTAAAGCAACCATTGAAATGACAAAATAAAGAATTATGCTGACCAAGATGGTCTTAAAATGCCCCTCCATTTGACTAAATTTTAGACAGGTTTCTTTCTCACTATAGATCCCTGGCCTCGCTCTCCTTAAAGCATTTACTTGCAAATGTAAACTCTTTTTTTGACTGTTTGAAATATAAATATTCTCTCAGTATCTTGCCAGTTTTACAACCAAGGAACATCTTTCTCAGTTACTTGAGAGGTATCTTTTTGAAGTATAATCATCGAAAAAGATATGCTAAGCGACATAAGTACTACGAAAATAGTCAAGAGCTGTATAATTTCACTCATATGTGGGATATAAAGCATCAAATAAACATACAAGAGAAACAAACAAAAACTCATAAACACAGACAACAGTATTGCAGTTACCAGAGGGAAGAGGGGTGAGGGGAAAGTAGAAAAGGGTACAGAGGATCGAATATATGGAAATGAAAGGAGATTTGACTTTGGATGGTGAACACACAGCAATGTATAGATGATGTATTATAGAATTGTACACTTGAGACCTACATAATTTTATTACCAATGTCACCCCAATAAATGTAATAAAATTTAAAAAAAGATAGTACCTCTGTCTCCCAGTTTCTGTGGTAGGGTAGGAACCTAATGTTTATAAGCACTATTTAGCTAACACAGATGGCCTAATCTCATTGATTGACTTCCTCCTGAAAGTTCTCCAGTACTTCCCCTAGCTCATTCCAGTACTTAAAAATGTCCACCATTTGTTTCAGTAGATTTGAGTTCAACCTTTCTCCTCTCTTGCAATAATCTTGAATAAAATCTTCGATGCCTGTTTTACTCCATCCATTCAATTTTTCTTTGAGAATAATTAATATGCCATCAAAGAAGACAAAATTTATCATAAAAGTACTTAATTATCTTTTAAAAAAGGAACAAATGGGAGAAAATGAATAAGAACGATAAAATACATATACACAAATAACAAAGAGATAGAATTAATTCTACCCTTATCAATATTCACATTAAATATAAGTATTTAAAACAAAAATTTAAAGGCAGAAATAGTTTGCATTAAATAAAAGACCAGTTTTATGCTGCGTAAAAGAAACACACACTAAGTATAAAGACATTCATTCATTAAAATTAAAAGTATTGAAAAGATTATACCATGGAAGCAAATTATCAGGGATAAAGAAGCTCCTTTCCTAGTGACAAAGGGATAGGAAATAAGGAATAGACGATAGGAAATAAGAATCTGAAATATTTATGCACCTAGCAACGAAGTTTCAAATGTATGAATAAAACTGATAAAACTGTAAATAGAATAGATAAATTCATGATTATAGAAACAAATATCAATTCTTCTCTCTCAACTGATAGAACAAAAAAGACTAAAAATCACAAAATATGTACAAGGAATGAATAATATCATTCTCCAACATGACTTACTGAACATTTATAGTACACTTCACCCAATGACAACAGAAAATACATTATTTTCAAGTGCACGTGGAACATCTACCAAGATAAATTTAAAAGATCAATCATACAAAGTATGTCTTCTGAAAAATTAATAATCGATAGTGGAAAGATGTCAAAAAACTTCTCTACTTATTTGGAAAATATGTAACACATTTTTAAATATCCCATGACCCAAAGAAGAAATAAAAAAGGAAAAAAGAAAGTATTTTAACGTGAATGAAAATGAAAACACAACATATAAAAATATGGACTATAGCTAAACTCAAGGTTAAAATTTATACAACAAATTGTCTACAATAGAAAATAAAAACAGGTCTCAAACCAATGACCTCAGTTTCTAACTTAAATAACTAGGAAAAATATCCCATGACCCAAAGAAGAAATAAAAAAGGAAAAAAGAAAGTATTTTAACGTGAATGAAAATGAAAACACAACATATAAAAATATGGACTATAGCTAAACTCAAGGTTAAAATTTATACAACAAATTGTCTACAATAGAAAATAAAAACAGGTCTCAAACCAATGACCTCAGTTTCTAACTTAAATAACTAGGAAAAGAACAGCAAAAAAAAAAAAAAAAAGACAATGATAGAGTGATATGACTCATGGAAAAGTATATTGGACTCAAAGCTCTACAGAGCACTCCTTGTACTTTTAGCAGGTAAAAAAAAAATCTGTAAATGTTTAATCTGCAAATGTTCTGTTGATACCTAATGTCTGTTCACTGAAATATATTATTCCCACAACCTTGGAGATAAGAGACAACTTACTCCTATCATCTTAGTTTATTATTTGTTAAACTTCAAATTTCAAATATTACTATTGTATTGCTTTCCCTTTCCATAATTGACTTGCTATTCTAATTAGTAAAGATTTAGGAGCAATTCAATCAACTAGCTTTTCTTCTCTGATTAGTTACTGAATGCTGTTTCTATTTTAAGTACAATAATATGGATCACTCGATAACCGTAGTCATGCCAGAGCAGTCAAATTATTCTGTTGAAATTCCATGAATATCTTGTATATAAGGATCTTTAACAATACAATATAAAATAAGGTATCGTTTTCAGATTTCTAAAACTTGAATAGAGAAAAATAAATAATTAACAACAGCAACAATAATAATACTGCATTAAAGCCTTTAAAAATGCCCTAAAGTCTCCTTCAATAAATATAAAAATGTTTTCTTTCATCCTTTATTCTCTTCTTATTAAGGTCCAATCATTGAGTATCAGTACTGAGATAAATTTAAAATAAGTTCTTATTACATTTTATTGTTTTCTGCTTTTTCTAATTAGTGATATTGCATGAATGTTGTTTTCTATTATGTTTTATTACTGTGTTTTAGATTAAGTAATGATTTGGGAAAATGACATTACTACTGTGGGGAAATATTTTCTACTTTCTAATATCTATTTTATTAAAGAACTTTTAGGAAAGAAAAACAATTTAAAGTTTGTGAATATGTAATATGTAGCAGACACTGACCGAAAAAAAAAAAAAAAAGAATTTTTAAGGTAGCATTTTGTACAAGAGCTACTTATCTACTATTTCCTGCGTGGAGTAGCTGAATAGTTAGCACTGTCAGGTGAATTCCATTACTCCATCTTATATAACTCTATTGGGGAGAAAAAAAATTCTTAAAGAAAAATAGCTTGAAATTATTAAAACATTCAGGAAAGAACAAGAGTTACACTAGGTACTTAATATAACCATAAATATGTAAAACAATGAAACATCTTAGTTTCACACATGAAAACTCTGTAACATGATTATATTAGTCCCAAACCTTTTTTCTTCTCATTAGGAACTAGAAAAAACTCTTTACGACGTGTGGCTTAGTCTCTGCCTTAGACTAATTTGTATTCCTCTTCATTATGATTTTGCTGACATTTTCTTGTATCCTCACACTTTCTGCTGAATTTCCTTCCCTGTAAATAATTTTTGAGTGTGATTAGTAAAATCACCTGGTTGCATACCTTAGCTTAATCAAATGACCAGCTGTGTGATCTTAAGGACAATGTTTAATTTTTCTTGGCTTTAATGTGTATCTCTTTGATTTCTACGGTAAAGAATAAGAGAAGGATTGACTCACTCTCTACTTTTCCTTGCTAATTATGAACTCTTTTGGCCAAATCTCCAGGATTTATCTACTTATTTTCACAATATTTTCTGAAAGATATTAGCTGCTTGTTTGTGTGTTGTGTGTTGTCCCAAATGTCTCCTTAGCACTACAGCTCTATGCATCTACATTTTTAAAGATGTTTGTTCTTCTCAAAACACTTGGCGATATTAAAGGAATGTATCATATTGCTTCATAGGGAAATAAATAGTCCGTAATAAGATATTATACTTAAAAATCCTCTCTTTTAAAAACAGTAATACACTGGGAATAAATACATTGGTTACAGTGTAGATAGAAACTACTTGTTTTTATCAGCATCACAGAAGCAGATAGATAGATAGATAGATAGATAGATAGATAGATAGATAGATAGATAGATAGATAATAGATAGACCATAGTTCTTTAATAATATCATTTCTACATTGTTTTTAAATTTATGTTTGTTTCTTTATATTTTTTCCCCAGCTTTACTGAGGTACAATTAACATATTGTACATGAAAAATTGTTTATTCAGAGGGTACAAACTTTCAGTTATAAAATGAGTAAGTACTGGGGATCTAACATACAGCATGGTGATTAGATTAATAATATTGTATTATACACTTGAAATTTGTTAAGAGAGTAGATCTTAAGTGTCCACTACACACACACATAAAGACACAATGTGAGGAGAATGAATGCTAATTAACTTAATTGTGTTATTCATTTTGCAATATGTACTTATATTAAATCCTTACATTGTAAACTTTAAAAAGCCTTGTCGTACATTCTGTAAGTGTTATTATATGTTTAAATGGACTATTATGTGTTTTGAAATAACATTTTGATACAAACAAAGCAAATATGGCAGTCGAGTTAGTCCTGAGTCAACCAATACAGAAACAGAAACAAAGCGTTCAAATACTTTTTTTAAAGTTATCAGACACAATGACTCAATGTCAAATGAAAATCTGAAAATCAAGGTGTGTATATTTTCCCCCAGAATAGATAAACTAGATCACAGAAAGTGGGAAATGGGACAAAACCAAGTAGATGGCAAATCATGAAGTTGGACAGCTACCGGATTTTACTATATCAAATTCTGCCCTTCTCTACCATTCTGGAACTATGTGGACGTTGAGTCAACATTGCTAATTACAAGCTAGTAATCAAAACTCATCAACCAGTATGGGGAGTGACTCTTATCTATGGCTCACTCTACCTAGAAACTCATTGTCTTCACCAAGTCAGTTCTATACCATGTAGACAACCTCTAGCACATGTGTAATAACTACCCTCCCTCCAAATATATACATTTATATATTTATATTTATATGTATGTGTATATATATATACACACACATATATATATATGTGTGTGTGTGTGTGTGTGTGTGTATATATATATATATATATATATATATGATTTGAACACTTTAAGGAATGAATTTAGCATGAGGGATTAAGAAAACTCAATCAGAAATGTCCCAACTGAGCCATCAGAAAACTATAACACTTGACTCATCACACACCTAAGGCCCTCTACAGACCATCCCTGTTACTTTTCAAGTGTCATTAGGTAGCATTCATTCTGACCACATTTCAATATGTGAGGCTCTGAAAAAAGGTCTTGTTCTTCAACTTCTCCATAATTTTCAGCACATTGTTTATGCAAAACCTCGCTTGGGGTGTTTTCTCTTAGCATTTAAGAATTAGCTTTTTCCTTATCTCTGTTCACACTGCAGTTTGACTTCACTTATACCACTGATCTAAGTACTGTAGTTATATTTTCATGTATATATCTCCTCCACTAGCCTGTGTTCTCAGCTCCAGAATAATTAAATATTGCAAATACTCCTGTATTTAAAACCATACCATGCAGAGAAAATCCAGCATACCATGGGTAATAACATCTGTTCAACAGAATTTCCTAAGACATTTTTTTCTATACAGTCAGGACCCCATATCCTTGTACTTCTCTCTGGTATTTTTAATTCCTCTTTTCTAATTTACAGTAACTGATAAATTTTGATATCCTATTTGCCATTTTTTTTTCTTACTGGATAAGTCCTCGGTAAACTTTTATTTCCTTATACCTCCTTTATTTCAATATTTTCTGTTCTAATTCTGAAAACTTTGTCATTATCTTCTATTAGTGATGCCCTGTTTTACTAGTAAGCATTTGACATATTAACTATAAGATAAGATTAAAATGTGAAATTAATCAGCAAGAGTAGCTAACATATTGTAACTAGTCAATAAATATTGAATATAAAAATTGGTGAAAGATTTGTTTAAGACGATGCTTAATCTGTGATAAAAGAAAATTATAAGCACATTTCTAGACTTGACAGCTTTCTTCTACTAGATAATAAAGTGATATTAAAGAAATAAATAAATATTTCTAATCCCTCTCTAAAAATCCTAGAAAATGCATCCCAAACATCAGCTGCCTCTATCTCTAGGTCATCTAGCTCTAATCAAACCCTCATGGAACACAGAGACATAGGAAAACTTTTGTGTGTGTGCTTTCCTCTCTTTTTGCATCAAATTGCATTCCAATATGAAATAAAACAGTTAAGAAAAGAAATTCATTTGCCAAATTCTTTCTTTCTTTCTTTCTTTCTTTCTTTCTTTCTTTCTTTCTTTCTTTCTTTCTTTCTTTCTTTCTTTCTTTCTTTCTTTCTTTCTTTCTTTCTTTCTTTCTTTCACATAGAATGGTTAATTGGACATCTAAATTGCATTAAAGTTCCTAAAAGCATTAAAGCAGTTTAGATGTGCTACCTTATGATTGGTTTGAGCCAGACCATCCTATGTCATCATATGTCAAATATCAACCTGATTTATAACTACAGAATCTTATAGCATTTTTTTGACTGAAATGGGAAATCTACTTATTATGACTAAGTCCTGCAGAGATGGTAAAAGTACAGATCTAAGAGATTTCAGAAATGGCAGGTTTGGATTGATTTTTTTTTTTTAATGTTCAATTACCCCTTTAGTGACACTTAGCTGCCAAAACTTGTCTTTAGTTTTCCTCTTTTGCCCTGGTTTGTTCTTAATGCCTTGGAATTGATTTGTGGAACATTTTGTATTTTTAAAATAGATTTCTTCATATTATGTACGTGTACTACAAAATTTAAACAGACATTTTCAGTTTTCAACAGCCAAGTTAACTATATGAAACACCTTAAAAAAGTATATCTTAATCTCCTCACCTTTATTCTCCTATTCCCTAAACTACCCACTGTCCTTTACCTATCTTTGGCAATGCTTAACTATACAGCCAGCTAAAGCTTTCACATATTATCTTAAGACAGATTTATTTCCTTCATATCCAGTTTCTGCCCTTCTTCTTGCTTATAACATTTATCTGTGTAATTTGCCATCCCAAAACAATAAATCTTATATACATACATACATACATACATACATACATACATACATACAGAATTAACAACTCAGTAACAACTTTCCTCTCAGCTAATCTAGTTTATTTAGGCTGAGAATATTTAGAATACTTGTTGTGTTATCCCTTCCAGAAATTTTATCAATTACAAATCTCAGTCAAGGAACTGAAGTCTGCATAAATATTACTTTATTTATTTAACTTGAATAAATTATAATTGGCACAAGATCCCATTTTACCAAACTGGCAGAAATTTAACCTCGGTCATCACCTGGGGTTTCCTACGTGTACTCTTCTGGAATCACACACGAATGAAGTAGGCTTTACAGAGGGCCTGGGCTGGTGTGTGTATGGGGTGTATGTGTCTCTTAATCTCTACTCTATTGCACCATCCCCACTAGGAAGCAATTCCTCTCTGAAGCTTTATCATTTTCTCAAGTATTTTCAGAGTGCTCTGCAGAGTTCACAGTAAATTAGTATGCTGAGATCCACGAACTTGTGTGTCTTCTCTGGTGACAGAATAACTAAGACTATTACTTTTACTATTACTATTACTGTTATTGCCTGTCAACAGTAAAAAAAAAAATCTCAGTTTTCACGAACAACTAGGTCATACATATGTTTTTCAGAAATCATGTAATTTTTTTTTCCATTATAAACTTCAAATTTTCCTGAGGCAGAGTATATGCTTGAGGGTTTAAAGTGTTGTGTGCTAAAAAATGAGTAGTGATATAGTGAATAAAAACAGTTTGGGGTACCAGTTTATATTTATGGTGAAACAAGTGTTATCAGAGTAATCCATCTCACCATTGATAAAAATTATAAACTCAAAACAAACAAACAAACAAAAAACAAACAGAAAACAAAATGTTTGAAGCTACCAGAGAGGGATAAAAAGAATTAGAGCCTGAAGAAACTATGAATTTTGAGAGAAGGTAAACATGGTGTGTGAAATCTACTTGCATCTAGCTTCTGAAGTCATTTTTCTATTTTCAGGGTATTTGAGAGATGAGGCTCAAGCAGAATGCTATAGTCACTTAGGGCTGAGGAGTCAGAGATTACAGTTTAAGCCTGTAAGAGCAACTGAAAATATGAAGCTAGAAAACTGAGAGTCACACGATCTGAATAGAAATATACCACACATCTTTGGTGGATACTTGACCTATAATTTTCTAGGGAAAACTCCAAGCAACCCAGGGAAATACTATAGATAGAAGACTAAAAATTCTTAGCAGAGATTTTATAAGCAGCCCACCACTGGGGATGCTACAATTTAAGGCTCTAGTCCTGACAAGTTAGAGGGAGTTAGTAAGCCCCTCGGACTTGTGTTTAAAACTTAAGACTACATGTTAGAAATTAGAATTGCATACCATAACTAAGGACAATTTTCACATTAAATGCTAAAAACAATCATCCATAACATCAAGTTTATCTGCTTGGTAGAAGAAAATTAAACACTTCTAAGAACATTAAAGATTTCAGATTTTCCCTATAGTGTACAATAGAAAATTTGCAGTATGTAATAAAAATTAGTACACATAAGAAATTATAATAAAATGTGATCCGCATATCAAAGGGTATATAGTCAATATAAAGAGATCCAAAATGACCTGGGTGCTATTCTTAGCATAAAATATTTTAAAATTACTATGATAAATATGTTATAGAATCTCTAAAAAAAGATAAAAATGAGTCAGCAAAAAAGATATTTCAGGAGATGTATGGTCATTTTTGTGGAAGTATGTAACAGAAATCTTAGAAGTGAAAAACTCAATACCAAACAGACACACATGCGTGCACGTACACACACGGACATACACACACATGCACACATGCACATGCACACATTCATACCACACCTCAGTGAAACAGATAACAGAAGAGTGGACACAATAGAAAAAATAATGAGAATAAAGACTAATCAGTAGAAATTGTTAATCTGAAGCAAAGACAGAAAAAAAAGAGTTTGAAAAAAGTTTCGAAGACCTTTTTTACATAGTTTCAAATATCTGCTATATAAATATATAAACATATAAATATACATATATATTTAGATATAAAATATCTGAATATTCATTACCTTTATTGTGGAGATAATTTCATGAATGTGTGTGTTTCTGTGTGTATGTATGTGAGCAAAACTTAATTCATGATAGTCTTTAAATAAATATAATTTACTATGTGTCAATTATTCCTTCATTTTTATAATAAAGATTATAAAATTACATAAAGAAAGTGAAAATTTTAAAGTACAAAACATTGTTGAGATTGTTGCAGAAAGTGACACTCGACAGAGGAATTTGGATGCTCGGACAACTTTGTTAGAGGAAGGAGAATTTATTGCCAGCGGAGTGCGTGGGGCTTTAACAGCACCAAAGCAGGAGCTCTCTTTGGTTAGACTTCTTACAGTTTATATACCCTTGCAGTGTCCGTGCAAGGGGCACGTGATTCCTTTGTCTGAAGTTCTACATGCACCTCGTGACTCAGGATGGGGAGGAAAAGTTTAGGGTGGGGGCTGCATGGGGGAAGGAATTCCCAGACCACTGGTCCTATCTATTTGTCTTATAGATGTGACAAGAGTTTCCAGAAGGCCATTCAGAGATCTACAGGATGTAGTTAGTCTATAACTGGCTCAGTCGGTCATTTCTTTAAGCCCTTTCCTTTGCATTTCTCAGATCCCTCCTCTCTTAATATAAATCAAAAGACCTAATTAAATGAACAGATATGCAAAGGAAGGAAGATAGTAGACTAGGTAAAAGCCTCCTCCCAGGTACACATTAAAATTATAACCAAATTATAAATAATCAACATGGAGAATCACCTGAAGTCCAGCTGATCATAACACAAATGTCTGATAATGTAAAGAAGCCACACTGAAGCCGGTAGGAGCGTCAAAGTCGCGAATCAGGCAGACTCGCTCCCACGGGTGGTGGAGTATCACTGGAAAGGATAGCGAAGCTGCAGAGGCTCCCCTGAAGAAGAGAGGGTCCTGGCCTCATTTTGGGGCTCCTTAGCCGGAGGTTCCAGCCCAGGGAAGAGGAGATTCCAATAATTCTGACTGTAAAAGCAGAGAGGATTCTGGCCATCTGGGTGAGATGGAAGGAGACTGAAATCCTAGATGCTCCTTTGAAGAATCTGCACACAGGCTTTCTGACCTGTGGACGCTTACCCACAACACCGGTGGTGGGTCAGAGGCTCATATAAGATCCATATCATGAAAGTCTGCATTATCTGGAGCCAGAATGAGGGCAGGAAGGGCAGCCACCATTGTACTTTAGTCTGGCACCCCTACCAGGCAATCTACAGACCTTGCCAGATTGACTGTGCAGACCCCTCCACTGGGGCCATTAAGAAGTGCTGGCCTAAGGATACCAGCCTGCCTTACCATTCGTGCAGATTGCCTGGGGCTTTTGTTGATGGATGGCTGCCACACCCTACATGGATTCAGGGCCAAGCATTCTCAGCCAGGGATGTGAGCACTCATTTCCGAGACAGTTTCAGGCAGATCATTCCTGCCAACAGAAACTTGGGCAGATCTCAGGGATCTGTGAGCCAGTTCCAGATAGCAGCTGGTCTTGCTGTGATCTGGGACTTCTGCGGAACATGCAGTTACTGAAGTTGCAGCAAGACTGAGGCTGTATTGATCTTACTGCCCTTGTCTCTCTGAGACCCCGCCCCAAACAACCCACAAATTTCCCCAGGCAGCCCATTGACAGTGAACTGCCATGGCCCTGCCCCTCCCCCCCAGGTCTCCCAATCCACACAGGCAACAAAATTTGGTGAGCACAGAATGGGCACTACACAGAAATCAGTTGCAGCTAGACTCTGCTGCCTGAAAGAGTTGTGATATTATGTCTGGGGAGTGTAGGGATCTGTGGGACTTCCCCAGATGGCAGTTGGTCTCACTGTGATCTCTGAACTCCTAGGCACAGAAGTTGCAGCAAAACTGAGGCTGTATTGGCCTGACGTCCTTCGTCTCCCTGAGATCCCTCTTCACCAAGCCACAGAGTGCCTTTAGCCCATTGACGGGCAGCCTCCCCTGCCCTGTTTGGCTCCGGGGTTGCACAGTCTGCACAGGCATCAGTCATTGGCTAACTCAGTGAGCACATTTCGAGGAAAAGAGTTGTGGGCAGATTACTGCTGCCTGTACGAGCTGCAATATCTCTTGAGTGTATTTCAGGAGTCTGTACTGGCCTAATGGCTCTTGACTCCCTGAGCTCCTGCCTCATCCAATACACAAAGTGCCCACCGCACGTTGATAGGAAGCTGCCCCTATGCTGGGGTGATGTATTCAGGCCCAAGGTGGGCAGCAGCTGACCTTGCTATGATTGGAAACTTGTACAGGGAACCACAGAGATAGTGCTGGTATGTAAACTGACACTGCAATGTCAGGGGTAATTTACTCAATAGAACAAGGAGACTCCCAGGGTCCCTACGCCACCCACATACATATCACCCAGAGGCTCTTCCAGTTTCAGAGACTTACAGGCAATTGACAGGCAGTGTCAGACCTGGAGGAGCACTGGTCTCTCTGCTGAACTGCCATAGGTCAGGGATGGAGGATAACAGAGGGCTGCCTACAGCAGTGTCTCTTCCTTTTACCTATAGATTCAGCATAGGCAACAAACATCTGTGGATCACTTTGTAGTTCCCACTGGGTAGCCCCGAGCAATCAAAAGCAGTGGCTGACCTTGGCCTACTGGGGATCCCCTCCCAAGGGGCCACAAAACCAGAGGCTGGCACCAGACCATAACAGAGAAAATCCTGACTAGCCTCATTGGCAGTACACACAAAAGATGATTGCAACAAGTATACAAGCCTGCTAGGGCAAATCTCACTTAGTATGGTCAGGCCCCACACAGCAACTCTTACCCTGTGGGTGGACCAATTCCCATAGTCAACCTGAGCATTAATCTCATTCACTGATATACTAACAACAATAAGGAGCTTGGAGACAACAGAAGATCACATACAACCCACACAAAGTTCAAATCCAGAGCCCCCCACATAGGGGTTCAAGGAGAGTGCATCACTGCGCCACACAGGACACCTTCCACATTAGGCTATCTAGCCAAGGCTGAGAGATGAAATGAATATTCCTGACACATAGAAACAAACAGAGAGGCTAATAAAATGAGAAAACAAAGAAACAGGCCACAAATGAAACAACAGGAGAAAACTCCAGAAAATAAGTTAAATGAAATGGAGGCAAGCAACCTACCAGAGACAGAATTCAAAATAATGGTTATAAGGATGCTCACTGAACTTATGGGGAGAATGGATGAGCACAATGAGAACCTCAACAGAGAGTTAGTAAGCGTTAAAAAAAGGACATAGAATCCATAGAAAGAATCAGACAGAAGTGAAGAATACAATAACTGAAATGAAGAATATAATAACTGAAATGAAGAATACACTAGAAGGATTCAACAGTAGATTGGACGAAGCAGAAGATTGAATTCAGCAAACTGGAAGACAAGGTAGCAGAATACACCCAATCGGAACAACAAAAAGAAAAAAGAATTAAAAAAAAATGAGGATAGCTTAAGAGACCTCTGGGCCAACATGAAGCGTAATAATATTCAGATCATAAGAGTACCTGAAAAAGAAGAGAGAGAAAAAGGGATCGAGAATCTATTTGAAGAAATAATGACAGAAATCTTTCCTAACACACCAACGATGAACTTTCAGAAAGAGAAGTTAAGAAAACAATCTCATTTACAATTGCATTGAAAACAATAAAATACCTGGGAATCAAATTAACCAAGGAGGTAAAAGACCTGTTCTCAGAAAATTATGTCATTGAAAAAAGAAATTACAATTAAATGCAAGATACAATTAAATGGAAGCATATACCATGCTCATGGGTAGGAAGAATCAACATCATTAAAATAGCCATACTACCCAAAGAAATCTATAGATTCAACACAATCACTATCAAAATACCAATGACATTTTTCACAGAGCTAGAACATATAATCCTAAAAGACCCCGAACAGCCATGGCAACCTTGAGACAGAAGAACAAAGCTGGAAGTGTCACACTACGTGATATCAAACTATACTACATGGCTACAGTTATCATGGTACTGGCATAAAAACAGACACATTGATCAATGGAACAGAATAGAGAGCCCAGAAATAAATCCACACCTATACGCTAACTTAATATATGACAAAGGAGGTAAGAGTATACAGTGGGGTAAAGATTGTCTCTTCAATAAATAGTACTGGGTAAACTGGACAGATAAATGTAAAAAAAAAAAAAGAGAGAGAGAGAGAGACTGGACTACCTTCTTACACCGTATACAAATATAGACTCACAATGGATTAAAGACTTAAATGTAAGACCCGAAACCATAAAACTTCTACAAGAAAACATAGGCAGTAAACTCTCTGATATTGCTAACAGTAATTTATTCTCAGATATATCTCCCTGGGAAACAAATAATAATAATAATAAAACAACCGGACTACATCAAACTGAAAAGTTTTTGTACAGCAAAGGAAACCATCAACAAAACAAAAAGACAATCGACTGAATGGGAGAGGATATCCTCTCATGATACATCTGAGAAGAGATTAAATCTAAAATATATAAAGAACTCATACAACTCAGCAACAACAAAAAAACAATTCAATTCAAAAATGAGCAGAAGACCTGAACAGATACTTCTCCAAAGAGGAATTACAGATGGCCAATGGACATATGAAAAGATGCTCAAGGTCATTAATCATCAGAGAAATGCAAATTAAAACCACAATGTGATATCATCTCACACCTGTCAGAATGGCTATCATCAATAAATCAAAGAACAACGAGTGTTGGTGAGGATGTGGAGAAAACAGAACCCTCATACATTGTTGGTGAGATTTCAAATTGGTACAGCCACTATGGAAAACAGTCTGGAGGCTTCTCGAAAAATTAAAAATGAATATACCTTTTGACCCAGCAATTGCACTTCTGGGTATTTATTCGAAGAAAGCCAAAACAGTTATTTGTAAAGATCTATGCATCCCAATATTTATGGCGACACAATTTACAATACCCAAGATATGGAAGTAAGCTAAATGTCCATCAACAGATGATTAGATAAAGAAGTTATGGTTTATATAGACAACGGAATATTACTCAGCCATTAAAAAAATGTAATCCTACCAATTGCAATGACATGGATGGACCTAGAGGTTATTATGCTGAGTGAAATAAGAGAAAGATAAATACCATACAATTTCACTTATATACAAATCTAAGGAACAGAAAGAACAAACTAATCAAAAACAGACTCACAAATATAGAGGACAATTTGGTGATGAACAGAGGGGAGTAGGGTTAGAGGGCTGAGAGAATGGAATGAAGGGTTAAAAAAGCACAAATTAGTAGTTGATAGATGTTCTCAGAGATGAGGAGAATGGCATAGGGAATGCAGTTAGCATTAATGTATTGGCTTGGTGGAAAACCAGAGGAAAGAAGGAACAATTAAGGGGATCGTTTTACAAACTGTAGAAATGTCTAACCAATGTACTGTATACTTGAAACTAATAATAAAAAAGGATCAAAACGAACCAAAAAAATGGAGAGACATACAGTGACAATGGAATGAAAAACATTTTTTATGATATGAATTATTTCCAACTAATATAGATTTGTGAAAACTCAACAAAATAAAATTCTTAAAAATAGCATCCTGTTTTTAAATAATTTACATAGAAATGCAAAGACGGAAATATCAAAAGAGATCTTTTAAAAAGTGAAAACTGAAGTAATTATACTACCTGATTTCACACTACTATGAAACTATTATAATCAATAAATGTGCTGCCATGAGATAGATGTAGATGTCAATAGAACATATCAGAGTCCACAAGTAGGTCATTATATTACAAAAGCAATTCAGTGGAGACAGAAAAAGGTTTTCAAGCAAAGATGCTGAAGAATTAAGTTGAAAATATGAACTATGACCCCTATTTCACACCACAAACAAAAATTAATTTGAAATTTATCATACATCTAAATAGAAAATCTAAACTTCTAAATCTCCTAGAAGAAAAATAAAAAAGAAAATCTCAAATTTGTGGTAAGAAAAGATTTCTTTGCAGAGACATAAAATACACTGAATGCATTCATACATTGTTGATGGGAATGAGAAATGATACAACTCTGGAGAATGATTTAGCAATTTCTTATAAAACTAAAAATAGTAATCCCCAGACAGTCCAGTAATTTATTCTTTAACATTTCTCCTAGAGAAATGAAAACATATTCATATAAAAATTTGTAGACAAATGTTCATAAAAAACTGGAAACATGCCAAGTGTTCTTAAGTGGGTGAATGGTTTAACAAATTGTTATACATCCATACTATTGAATGCTATTCATCAAAAGAACAAGCTATTAATACATGTAACAATTTAGATGGATCTCAAGAAATTATATTTAAAAATTAAATCATGTAGAGTCATACACCATATAATTTAATTTGTAAATGTTCTTGAAATAACAAAATTATAGAGTAGGTGGACATAAGTGTCTAGGGCATAGAGATGGTGGTGGTAGGTGGTGGCTACTAAGTAAAAACATAAAGAAACCTCTGTGTTTGATTGTTGTGATTACATGAACCTACACAAGTGATAAAGTTGCATTGACCAAAATACACAGACACCCCTCCAACACCACTTACACGAGAATGCATGAAAAACCAGTAAAGTCTGAATAAGCATTGTGGATTGTACCAATATCAAATTCCTGGTGTTGACATTGTACTATAATTACACAAGACATTTTCATTAGAGAAAGCTAAGTGAAGGGTACATGGGACCTCTTTACAAAGTTTTCCAACTTTCTGTGACCTATAATTATTTTAAAATTAAAAAAATACTTTAAAAAGCACCAGCTATAAAATATAACAAGTTAAACTTATCAAAATTAAACCATTTGTTCATCAAATTACAGCATTATTATATGATATGGCCAATATGATCATTAAAAGATGTTCAACATTGTTACTCTTCAGGAAATTACAAAAAATATGCTCTCAATGTGGTAAAACCACATTCTTCAGAATGGTTAAAATAAAAGCCAGACAATATCGAAAGTTAACAAAGATGCAGAACAACCAAAATTTGCATATGTTGCCATTAATTTATAAAATAATGCAACTACTTTCCAAAAATGTTTGGTAGTTTCGTATAACAATAACATTCATTTAACTTCATACATTTAACATGTAACAGACTCAATTATGCCACCCAAAAGAAAGAAAACTGCATTTATACAAAAATACCTTTATTGAAAAATGCCATATGATTTCATTTACATGTGTAATGTAAAGAACAAAAGAAACAAAGTAAACAGAAACAAACTCATAAGTACATAGAACATTTTGATGGTTGCCAGATGAAAGGAGGGTTGCAGAGTGGGTGAAAAGGGAAAGGAATTAAGAAGTACAAATTGGTAGTTACAAAATACTTAAGGGGATGTAAGTTATAGTATAGCATTAGAAATATAGTCAATAATATTGTTATAGCTATGTATGGTGTCAAATAGGTACTAGATTTATTGGTGTAATGATTTTGTAACTTACATAAATGTCTAATAACTGCATTATATACCCAACACTAATATAATATTGTATGCCAACTGTAATTGAAATATATATATATATATACACACGCGCGCGCACACACACACACACACACACACACACACACATATATATATATATTAAAAGATGTAAGGTCAAAAATAAAGAAAAAATCACTCAGATACATTAATACCCATTGTTAAACACAACTACTATTAGCATTTAGTTTTATTCTTTGTCTTTTTTTTCTGCTAGTGTGTTTTTATGTGTATACTAATTTTTACATAATTTTGACATGTTATATTTGTACATTTTATATGCTATTTTTTTACTTAATATTTTATCTGTCGTAAGTATTTTCCATGTTAGCTTTCATCACCATCATTTTCACTTCCAGCATAATATTCCATTGAATGGCTATACCAATGTTTATTAACTCAGTTAATGTAGTTTTATTTATTAGGCATTTAAGTTGTTTCAAATGTTTACAAATATAATTGTGCTAAAAATGTAATTTACCAAGTTTCTATGTGCATACGACATACAGTACATTTAGATTACCTAATGAGCTTGAATCTATAACAGATATATCAAACTAAATATTTTTAAAGAGGTACATAACAAGTGAAACAATTACAGCATTCACCAAAGAGTCTAGGAAGCAGATAGAAGAAAGATGGCCTGTCAGTCTCAGCTGTGGAGAGAGGACAGAGGAGAGGACTACGAGCTATGAGCAAGTGACTCCTCTCCCTGGATCCCAGCCTCCTCATCTACACCTGGATAATACCTACCTGAAAAAGATTGTGGTGAGGGCGAGTAAAATCCAGGTATGCTCTTAGTAGGCACCTGCCAGCATGAGTACTCTGTAAAATCAGGAAACATCGCAGTATCAACAAATAGAGAGATCGCTGGGGCTTGTGTGCCAAAGGTCGTCATCTATCCACCTAATTTGATATATCTTCACAACATAAAATACAAAAATATTTGTAGAGCTATAGTTTTTCTATGACTAAAAGCAAAATATCAAATTGAGAGGAATCTGATTATTTGTAAGCCTGTTTGGGATATTATTTGGCTAGCGATGTTTAAACGAATAATAAGAATAAACACACAAATTCATTAGCTATTATATATTCATTTAATAAAATACATTTCTTGCCTTTGTTTCAGCAAAAAAAAAAAAAGACCTATATGAGATTACTGATAGTGACTTTATTCATCATAAATGTTGGAAATAAGTATAGTTAGTGCATATTGGTAAAGAGTTTGACTGAAAATTGAATTTCTAGTTTGATGGAAATAGTCTATATTTTGATTGAAGTAATGTCTACATGGAGATATGAATTTTTCAAAACTCACCAACTCTACATTTATAAATATGTATTTTATTAGATGTACATGGCATCTCAATTTTAAAAACTGACTTTGAACAAGCTAATTTAGTTGTAAAATGCGAGCATTTGATCAATGGTTTTCAACACTCCCTGTACATTATAACTGCCTGGTTATTTTTTTAAAAGCCTATGGATGCACATCATGATCTCATTCCCAAAAATATCTTTTGAACATTTTCTGTGGCAGGTCTCTGATACCAGTATTTCTTAAAGTTTTCATGGTAACTCTTATGAGTAAACAGAATTGAGAATCCTGAATGACATGGCTTTTAACACATCTACCAGCAATAAATTTCAAGAACTCTTACAATAAATGGTCTGAAAATAAATTCCATAATTATGATAAAATATTACATTTCAATAGCTTGAATATTATTTTTCCAATAATGTATAGAAAATGTTTTCCATATTTTTTCTGTACATGGCTTTATCTTTTAATATATTCTAAATTTTGCAAATACCCCTTAAACATATAGAAACATGCTTATCCTTCTTTACTAGTTGTAAAAAGCAAACCGAATAAAATATTTGTTATCAAATACTAGATTTGGAAAAGATTTGAAAGTTTAAATACATAAACTGGTGGCAAGGCAATATGAAAAACAGACTTATATATTGCTGGCTAGTGAGCAAAAGGGTATAATGTTAATTTATAAGTATGTTATGAAGTTTTCATTTTTAGAAATCTAAACAAATAATGAGTACAAAACAATAAATGCCAATGGTCAATAAGGGATGATTAAATACATATGACATATCCAAACAATGAAACTGTATGTATGTGTACCTAAATTAGTGAGTAAAATCACTGTATGTTATTATGGAATGATCTCCAGGATATATCGTTTCAGGAAAATAATCTAGGAACAGAGTATTATATATAGTACAACATCTTTCTTATCTGTGTGTACACAACCATATATGACATTTCAGTGGATGGATATAAGATAAAAAAGTATAATTTATATTAGACATTTATACATATATTATTAAATATTTATATTTTAATATTAAATATTCATATTTCATATTAAATATTTATAAATATTTTATATAAACTTAAGTATACATTTTGTTTATCATAGTTTTACATTATAAATAGAAATGATTTGTATATTTAAATATAAATTTATGTCCATATACAAGTTCATAGCAGCAGCCACATTTAAATCTATATCTATGTATATCTATACTGATGTTGACAAGAAATGACATTTCAATGGTAATAGTTACACCTTACATAAAGATCTTGGTTTCACTAAAGGAAACTAGGGTTCTTTGGAGAAATGACTCGTTCTGTCACTAGCAGATATATTTTGCTAGAACCAAAAGAAGAGAACACCAATACCAAGAAAATCTGGGCAAGTATCCATAAGCTAGCTTGAAGGGATTTCTATTAGCACAATTTGAGATCATCTGAACAAAAATAAAAAGGGTTGTAACTAATCGTATTATTTTGAATAAATAACAAAGTCATCAATCCATTGTTATATCCTGCAAAAAGAGAAGGAAACAATCACTTAAATGCTATCATTAGAGAGGTGACTATTAAAATAATCTTCTATGCTGAAAATTTGTAAAAAAAGAGGGTAAAATATGCATTCATTCTGTTTTCCAGGAGGAATCATAGCACCCCGTAGTTGATGGAAAAAATTGTGTGTGTGTGTGTGTGTATGTGTGTGTCTGACATTTTTAGCAAGAGTGAATATTTATAGAAATATTTTGGTATAATTGTCATGCCATGCTTGAATTTTAATAACGATTTTGTTCAACTCATTGTTGGAACATAGAATGAGGATTTCTTTTGACATTTCATCACCGATGACCTTAAAACAATGGGAAATATATTGCCCCATTAAAAAGTATTGCAAACTAACTTCTGGAAAGCTTTTTTTGTTACCAGAGCCATTTTCCCAGAAATGGTAATATGATATTGATCTTCATTGTATTATAATGCTTAACTTTATAATCTGCATTCATGAGTATTATTTTACCGATGCGACATTTAAAAATAAACTATGTACTAAATGGTAAGATGGTAGTACAGCTCCAGGGTGATATATATTTTGAGTATTTTGAATTCAACATGAATACTGATGGTGTTATTCCCAACCATTTTTATAGTTTTATTTGATAAAACTTTTATTTTATACAAAAGAAATTTTATATTTTCAACAATAAGACCACTGCCTTTTGAATAAATTTGGGTTTCAACCTCCCACATTCAATGTGAACATCATTATATAGAATGTATACATAGAAATACTTCAAAAAACTAAAATCAAACATTCCTGAAAATACACAACACCTCAAGTCCAGGCAAAGCACCATTAATGAAAGAACCTCCTGGAACTCCCAAAGGTCAGGGATAGTTTCTATTACCATCATGAGAATGGAGTATTTCATAATTAAAAGGACTTCAGGTAGGTTACTCAAGAGGGAGATGCGTTATTCATGGGAGATATTAACTTAAACTGACACCTTCACTTGTTTTACCTAACAAACTTAAAATCAAAGCTTAATTACTGTTTCCACATAGCTTAATTGCATCTCAGAGAAAGTGCAAGAGTATTTATAGGAGTACGAAAATATTCAGGATTCAACAAGGCAAAATTGACATAGCTTTGCCTCCAATCAAAAATTACTGGTCATGAAAAGAAACTGGAAATGATGACTCATAATTAGAAAAACAAATCTATCAAAAATACTTACCAATGACAAAGATGATAGAATTAATAGAAAAGGAAATAAAATGTTTATTATAAGTATGTCATAGGTTTAAGGAAGGAGAGATTAAACATGTTAGGTAGAGACATAAAGGATATTAAAACATTCCAATTGTATTTTTTTAAAAAATCAATAATTAAAGAAATACGCCAATTAATGAACATAGTATTAACTAATTATATTGTTGAGAAAAATGTATACTCTAAATGTTTCATGAGTTTAATTTGATCCCCCAAAAAGATCTTCAGATCCTAACTCCAAGTACCTGCTAATGTAACCTTATTTGAAAATATGATCTTTGCAGATGATCCAGTTAATATGATGTAATTAGAGTGGGCCTAATCCAACATGACTGTATCCTTATAAAGTGGAGAAAGTTAGACACAGAGACAGGTAGATACGCAGTGAGAACACCATGTGAAGATAAAGGAAAAGATTCAGTTGATGCCATCTATAATCCAAAGAAGTGCAGATTGTCAGAATGCTAGGAGAGACCAGATTCTCCTTCACAGCCCTCAGAGGAAACCAAACCTACTAAAATCTTGATCTCAAAGTGCCAGTCTCTACAACTGGGGGACAAAAATTTTCTATTGTTTTAAACCACCAGTCTTGTAGTACTTTGTTTCAAAAGCCCTCAGCATCTTATATAGTCAGCAAGTGGCTACAAAGCTAGATTTTTCAGCTCTGTGGATATGGAATTAGAGCTATAGTTGTTTTGCATCATCCTACTTTTAGGAAATAGTTAGCAGATATTCACTTACATTAAGTTTATTTCGATATCCTGTTTTTCATTATCCCATTATCAGGTTTAGTCTTACCTCGTGTTCTTCATAATTCTTTGTCAGTATCTCCAGTGGTTGCCCCTGACAGTGTGTCTAGCCTATATGATTTACCACATAATTCATCATTCTTTATTAAAGTCAGATTAAGTTCATTTCCACACAATTATTCCTCCTTTTGATGTTATTTTATAGTTTCCGATTTTCCCAAATGTGCATTGCACTGCTGATTTTGCTTTCAATTGTTCTTAATATTTCATATACCCCATAATTCTAAAACAATATACATAATAAGGCAATGATTAGAAATATAATAATATAAAATAAGTGCTTTAAAATAATATTAATTTTAGGTAAATAGTCTTTGAAAATATCACCAATAATATACAGTTAAAGCAGATTCTTGATTAGCTACATGCAAAAATTCTTTTTAATTATATCAGAACCTTACAAATAGTTGATTGGTTTTAGTAACTTATTTTCCTAAGTGCTTTACAATTTGAGAATTATTCTTTAGTTCTAATTTTAGATTTTCTCAATTAGATTTCCCAATATAGCTAATATATAATCAACAGTCTAGTGAACATAGTCTAAAGCTTTGATTCAAAATTTTTCTTGCATAGCTCAATATATTTATTTTAAATGTTCATCAATTGTGCAAGATTTTTTATTCTTACAGATTAAATCAGGACCAGCAGAAATAGTTTCATCTTCCCAAATAATGTTTTCAAAAGAGGATAGGCATGTTCCACAAAGCCCATTATCCATTACTGAAGTTCATTTTGGGATACTTGTTGGAAGGTATTTTCAGAACTGTTAAACTGTTAGAAACAGAATTTAGTTTGTTCAGATATTATGACAAACCCATCCAACTGGTCATTTCTTATCTGTCAGTGTCAATAGTAACATTTGAATTGCAGCCAATTAAATCTCTTTGAATGTCAAGCACTCATCTAACATATTTGTTCCATATCTTTATAGATAAAAGCATATATCCTTTAATGAAAGTATGTTGGTTTGACTTTTGACACATTTCAGTTCTTTTGTCTATTATATGATTATCTTCAATCTCTCTCTATATCTCCATATACAGTACCATGCCCAATATTATACATTTTAAATAAGTAAATATACACTGTGTTTTTTGCAGTTTTTTGTTCTACAGTCATAGATGTGAGGGCTTGTGATAATTCTTAAGATATATTTTGTTGGAACAGAATTTCACTCCAAGCATTCCAGTCCAAAATTCTTTCCCAATTTTCTTCTAATTGTGCTCCTACTGCTGTAACTTGTATTATATTATGATTCCATCCTGTTTGCATCTGAATTATATGTTTCTGTAATTGCCCCAGTATATCATGTTTGTCAATATTTCTGTATCATTAGAGTTTACAATTCTAGTCATGGTTTCTATCTCCCCTAATATAATATTTAGTAAGTCCTTTTTAGTTTGATCATAACTGCATTTTAATTCTTCTGTAAAGAAATGATACATAGTGGGAAAGCTTATTGTGTACAAGTAGAATTAAACCAAATCACATTAGTGTAGTAATATTAAGAGATAACATCATTTACTTATCTTAGGGGCCTGAAGTATGCAGATGGAAATTGCCAGATACTAAACAGGATAGAGTCAATACAGAAAACTATATTTCAGGACTTAAAAAAAAAAAAAAAAAAAAAAACCAGCAAAAAAATCCAAAAAAAACCCATTGTTTGGACCAGGATATTTTTCCACTTTATATCCTTTTTCAGTTTTTTTAAACCATTGCCAATGGCTAAAATATACAGAAAGCAGAGTTTTAAGGTAATGCTCAGACATTTAATTTCAGTACAATTATTTTTAGCTCTATTGGTTAATAATCCTTTCCTATTAGTATATTCAGTAACATAATGGGTGATGAATTTGAGTGTATTTATTAATATTTGGTTACTATTGATTTCAGACTATAGAAAGATTTGAAATTTTCTGGGTTTTTTTTTGTTTTTTATTTTTCCTAAATTTAAACATGCAGTTATAGGTTTAAAAAAATAAGAGGTTTCTTGAGCTTTCATCTCATACTTAGGACAATTTGTAGTTGAAATACTCATTTTTAAAAGGAGGAATAATATCATAAACTTCATATTTAGATAATAAGTAGAAAAATTATTATGGTTAGGATATTTTTTAAAAACTAACAAAACTATTGATCCCATCTGTAGTAAGTCCATTACAGAATATTTTTTCATCAGCTTACATGTTATATTGTAAGCTAATGCCTAAAGAGGACCTTAAGGTCCTCATAGGAAGTTGCAGCTCATTCAATCAGAAGCATAGTTCTCAAATATGAAACATCTCCTGTTGGATTACTTCTTTACTTTGACAGCAACAGGAGTTATCAGCAATATCTGACAAGGCCTTTTTTACTAAAGTAAAAATATGTTCTGTGGTTGTTACATTTTGTTATAGATTTGGTCTCCTGGTCAATATTGATGAAATACCTCCTCAGGGAGATTTTTAGCATCTGGC
>NW_006442107.1:18499041-18502740 GCF_000325575.1 Pteropus alecto | reverse complement strand
GGAAATAAGTAAACCTTTTAATTATTATACCTATTACTATTTTAATAGTATCAAGTAAGGGGATAGGTTCAATCCTAAATATGTAGATATTCCAAACGTTGAAAGGAAGACATACTATATTTAGTAGAGGAAGTTGCCCTTATTTGTAATAAAACCGATGGTAAAGCTATAGGCTACCATAAGCCAGACTCTTGACATAGTTTAGCAATATAATTCTTTAGAATCTAGTTCTTTTATTCCACTTGTCCAGAAAACTGAGATGATAAAAATTATGGTAAATTATTAGGATTTATATGGTAATACAGAGCCCCTGATGACTATGGAAATAAAATGACTTCCTCTATTGGAATCTAAATGTTTAAGAATTTTAATGCTTGGGATGACATAATTCAGTAAGTCCTTGATAATCATTTGAGGACCTGCTTTAACTAATGGGAACAATTCTAGCCATGTAGACATCATGCATACTCTTACGAAACAATAATTTCTTAACTTTTGATGATGAAAGCTCTATAAAAGCCACCATGTATCAGATAATGTTGGCTTCAGCATGTTTCTCTGACTTATGTGTTACCAGCAAAGAATTTTTTTAACAAACAGCATACATTTCTATTGTTTCCAGAATCATTTGATCCTTGTAATAAGGATCAAATGATGGTAAGATTCCAAGACTTTCACTTCAGGAAGTTCCTTTTTTTTTTGAGTGAGTTTTTAGTGGAATTGAAAAGCTATCCAGAAATGTGAAGGCGATCTGGCTGTAACATCTGTCACCCCATTGATCACCAGGGTTGATTCCGTTGATCTGGCTGGCTAGACGGGTGTCCCCTTTCTTTCTCACCACTCCATGTGCGTCCCTCCCGAAGCTACGCTCTCTGTTGAAGAGGACGACCTTCGGGATAGAAGAGAGGTCCGTTCTTCTGTCAAGGGTATACGAGTAGCTGCGCTCCCCTGCTAAAACCTCCAAACAAGCTCTCAAGGTCCATTTGTAGGAGAATGTAGGGTAGCCAAGCTTCTAAGACTCCAGGCACATCCAGATGAGGCGCTGCATGTGGCAGTCTGCCTTCCTTTAAAAGGAAAAAAAAAATGGTATCCAGATATACAACAATTTAGGTAGAGGAATAATCTCATTAGGTAATTCTTGTGCCTCTATAATTCTTAGAATTTGACAAAATCCAACTTTGATTCTGATCAGAATTCTTAAAGAAACACAAAAAGTAGTAATAAAATTAATCTCGCTAAACTTTTTTAAGATACATCTACAAAAAAACTAACTGTAGCTGGTAAAAGTCTAAAATTAATCTCCCTAAGAACAAGTATAGAATGCCTAATTTCAAATCAAAATGGATATTTTAGCTACTACAATAAGAAAATAAAATAAATTAAATTAAATCAATTCAAGTTGAAAATAAACTATCAAACTGCTTTCCAAACGGTTTTACCATTTACAGTTCTATTAGATTTGTATGAGAGTTCCAGTTCTTCAACAATCTTACCAAAATTTTGCCATTCTAATAAATGCGTTGCGGTATCTCACTGTTGTTTTACCTTGTTTTTCTCTAATAACCTATGACCATAAACATCTGTCCATGTGCTATTAGTTACTTGAATTATTGGTTGTGTCTTTTCAAAATTTTTGTCTATTTAAAATTTTGTTTTATTTTTTATTCAATTTTCAGCATTTTTCAATATATTCTAGATGCAAAACTTTATCACATAATGCTTTGCAAAGATAGCCTCTCTGGCAATTGTTTGTCTTTTCATTTTCTTTATAGTGTATTTCAAAGAGCATACGTTTTCTTTTTGTGAAGTCTAAATAATCAATTATTTTCTTAATGAATCTTGGTTATGTATTTAAGAATTGCCTAAGTCAATGTCACAAATATTTGCTCCTAGAACTTTTATAATTTTTTGCATATAACCTACTGTTAGTTAATTATTCATATAGTATGAATGTGGATCAAAGTTTTTGTTTTTGTTTTTGTTTTTGTTTGTGTATGGACATCCAATTTTCTTGGAACCATTTGTTAAAAAGACTATCCTTTTTTCTATTTCATTGTACTTTAACTTTTGTAAATGGACAATTGATTTTTTACCCGAAGTATTTCAACATTTCTTGTAGTGCAGATCTGCTGGTTAGAAACCTCTTGGCTTTTGCATTTCAGAAAAGTCCTCATTTTGACTTCTTTTTAATTATATTTTCACTTTATATAAAATTCTAGATAGATAATATTTTTCTTTCAATATTTTGAAGATGTTACTCTAATACCTTCTCACTTCCATTTTTTTTTTTCAGTAAAAAACCTGCTTTCATCTTTATCTTTCATGCACTGTAAGTAAAATTTTCTATCTCTGATACTCTGGATTATTCTCATTTGAACATTATTATTCAAATATTTTTGCCCCCCTGCATTAAGGCTTTACAACCCCAAGTTTACTGAAACTTTGAAGTTTTCCTACAGTTAACTGATTATCTATTTTTGTTTGTTTGTTTTTATTTTTGACTCTATCTTCTCTATGTTTCATTTTGGATTGTTTTCCTGAGTATTCAAGATTGCTAATCTTTTATTTTATAATATCTAATCTTTCTTAATCCTCTCCAATTATTCTTATCTCAGCAATTGTAGTTTTAATTTCTAGAAAGTTGCTTTCTACCTTTTTAATAATGTATTATTTCTATTTACCTTTTTTGAATGTATAAAAACATTTTTAATAGCTGTGTTTAATGTCCTCCCTTAGTTCTAATATCTGAGTCAGTTCTAGATTGATTTCTGTTGGTTGGTTTTCTCCTCATTATATATAATATTTTCCTGCTCTTTCTCTGCCTATTTGTTTTGTTTTTTTCATGCCAGGTATTATGAATATTTTGTTGAGTACTGGATATTTATTGCTATTATTATAAATTTTCTTGAGCTTAATTCTGGAATGCAGTTAAATTACTTGGAGACAGTCTAATTCTTTAAGAGATTTATTTTAATATTTGTTAAGTGATATGAGAGCATTGCTAAGTCTAGAGAAAATTATGTCTCAGTACTAAGGTAAGACACTTCTGATTATGCTATCCAGTGCCCTGTAGATCATGGAGCTTTCCACTCAGAGTAGTGGGACACGAATTTTTTTGCATCTGTGTGATAGATAGCCAGGCACTGTTAACTTTTTTCAGGTAGTTCTCAAGCCTGGCTCACATGCATGCACTAATTAGTAATTACCTGAATATTCGAGGGTCATTCATATGCAGATCTATGTTTTTCTCTCTCTCTTCTCTAGTACTCTGTCCAGAAAATCTTAGACACCTTGTTCTCCTCAGATTCTCAGCTCTGTGTCCTCAGTCAGGGTGTTTGCTGGGCTTTTCCTGTGTTGCCCCAAAATCAATAAATCTTAAGGTAGGGAGCTGAGCATTCATAGGGCTGAACTTGTTTCCCATTTTTAAAGGAACATAATATAAAGTTTATTGAAGACCATTGTTTCAAACACGTTGTCCATTTGTGTTCGTTTCAGTTTTTATAAATTGTAAATTAGAATATGTCTTCCTGCATCTATAAATCTCTGTTGTATTTTGTTCGGACAGAGAAATAGTCTAAATAACTATACTATTAAGGAGAAATTATATGATTAGATGTTGAACACTCTGCTGTACCCGAAAATAATAGTCTGAGGTTGAAATTGGTATTCACATATGTTAGATACAATATGTTTCACCCC
>NW_006442107.1:18472026-18498992 GCF_000325575.1 Pteropus alecto | reverse complement strand
ACAGCATAGCAATGTTCTGGTGACTCTCAGGCACAGGTTCTAATGTCTTCCACTTTGTCCGTGGAAAACTTAACAAATATTAAAAGTCACAAAGCTTGTGGGGTGCAGATGGCCTTCAGCTTAGAAAAATGATAAACTCCAAGGTACTTTGAATTTTTATATTTCCTCTGAGGTATGTGAATAGCACCCATTTTCTAGTGAAGCTTAATATCAGAAATTATCAGTTACTAATCAATTACCACTTTTGCAATAAGCAATCAGAAATGAAATGCAATGTTCTTTTTTGGTACAGAGTATTTATCTTAGACCTAATATACTCTTTTAAATTCCTTGAGTTAAGGTGCAAGAATGATTCAATCAAAGACTTTTCTAAAGCTAATGGTAAGGTCGTAGAGCACTTTTTTACAGTTATCCAATATTTGCCTATTAGACTATTTATTCTATATGAACTCATTTATATTTCACTATGCTACACTAAACAGTCAGTCTGTAGTTAGTACTGTACATAGAATAAAAGGAATACCTAAATCAAGGGCCAAGTGGTGGTAGTTGAAATGAGAATAGAAGAGAGAGGGAATATTTTCTTTTTTTCTTCCATATTATTATAATTTCATAGATTTCTATATCAATGTTCTTGGGAGTAACTTCCTACATGCACTAGAATGACAATTTATGGCATTTTGTGACTCTGGAAATTGGTAATCAATACTCCCTATTGCTTGGAAGATACAAATCATTTCATAATATCAACTCACATTTCTAACAGTATTACACACTTGTAGAATACCTGTTATGCATTGTACTCTACGTATATCTGATTAGGTAAGTTAATAATTATTAACAAGGCTGTGAAGTAGGAGCCCCAGGCCTGGAACTTGCACCTGGGTTTGGATATTCCAGAAAAACCACCAAGAGGACCAGAGGATTAAGAAATGCTGTTTATTATTCACAATACAAGGAGGCTTCAGCACTTGGTCGGTTGGAGATGCAGGAAAAGGCAACCTGCCAAGAGCAGGCATTGTTTTATATGTGAGCAGAGGGGAGGAGAATTGCCTTATCTAGGGAATAAGGGTCTTCTCTTGCGGATGAGAGCCAGACGTGCTGCCTAGCTAGTGCTGGGAAGGACCGGACCAGCCTTGTCCTCAAGTGGAACAGGGAGATAATGTTCACAGAAACAGCCAAGAGACAGATAGTATCCTTGGGGAAGTATCCTTGGGGGCAAGTGCAGCACAGAGAATGCTTTGTTCATTGTCCTCACTGGGGCTGCTGACCCAGCAGTCTTCTTTGCCTCCCATGTCCATGGCGGGGCTATGTTTGAATTAACCCCACAAAGGCTAAGGTAACTTCTTCCAGTCTGACATAGAAAGAGTAGCATACTGTCCAATGGAGTTGAATTAACCAATAACCTGTATTGTTCATCATGTACATTTGTTATTGACAAATGTAGTAGATAACCTCATTTTCTTTGATGGACTGTAAATTCATTTGGATAATAAAATCTTTTGTAATTAATATAAATATAGCCAACTTTATTTGCTACTGTACCAATTGAGATTTCTATGTCAGCTATAAAATGAAAACAGTAACTTTCATTACATGTCCAGCTCACAAACTGATCTGATAATCAAATGAAATTGTATATATGAAAGAGCACTCTAAACGTGCTGCCTTGTTTTAAAAGGAAGAGCCAAATGGCTGCTAGGCTTTTTCTTGACAATTATCTACATCATTCAAGGATGAAAGTCTACTGTTATTAATTAGCTTTATAAAATTCTTTAATCAGGCATAAATAATTTCACCTCAATTTTAAATTGATTATAGCCCTTATGATATATTGGTCCTATAGGATTACTACTCAATACTATATAATTAAAAACTTGAACATAATAATTTTATGTTAATAACAATTTTATGTGACTTTTCACATAAATTTATATAATTCTAGAGTATTAGGTAAGCTAACATAAAAGAGAACAAAATGTTGGCTTTATCTCCTAGAAATCACTTGTAATTCAAAGCATGCTCCTGCAGAATAGTTATAAAAATATTAGAAATAAAAAATTCATTGTTATATTAAATAGAAAAATGAATTAACTTCAAAGAACTTAAAATTAAAATTTTAAAATATAAATTAGAAGAAAATGATAGACAATTTCTATTTCCTTAGCAAGTATTCTAACTTTATTATTTTCATATTCATTATGAAAACAATCTTTTGGATCTTTGAGCTTCATTAGAATATCTATTAAAATTTCATGCACTTGTTGCAAGTTTATCTTATGTGAGTTTGTAAATTAAATTTACTCTTGTACTGCAAAAGATTCACTTTCAAAACAATACAATTATTTGTGTTAATATTCACTTAGCAAATATTTATTGATGCTCACCGACCATGCTCAAACACCATACTGGAAAATGAGAAGACAAAGAGAAAAGAGTTTTGAGTTAAATTAATCCATAGTCTCGTCATCTCTACAATGTAGCAATTAATTGAATGTTGCTGAGGATATCAAATATGTATAAAATATGGCATGTGCCCTGAGGACACAGAAGACCTGACAGCAAGAGGAAGCACACATGTGAAACAGTAAGAAGCAATATAAAATATTATAATTCACATGAAGATTATTAATTTATCGTACCTATCCCTATTATTTTGTCTGAGATACTTAATTTTACAATATAAAATTAATGGTGAAAAATAGTTTTTTTTAAGAATGTAAAACAATGTCCAATGATTTACTCTTCAAGTAATTAATTATAATTCTTTTAGGTATATCTAAATATTCTATAATTTTAATTTGCTATTAGACTTGAGCATAAAACTTGCTTAGACAGAAGAGAGTTTAATAAAATGACTTCATTGAAGGACGGCCTATGTATATAGGTAGCTTAAAGAGCCTATATAATTCAAGCCTACTTAAGAAGCAAGTTGATTTTAAGCTTGGTTTGGGCAGACTCTAATACTCCATTGAATGATAAAAACACTTGTGGTGAATGGCAACAAACGTTCACATTTGCTTAATGTGTACTCACAACCATTTTTAAAGTACATGGTGAGAATTCAGCAACCTGTATATGAAGAACAGTGAGAGCTATATATTGTGTTTAAACCACACAATAAAACAAATTAAAAGTAAAAATGGCAATATGTTTTTCTAGCCATGTATTCAAGTATGAGTTAAGGAAGCAAATGCAAAAGCCAGGTGTGAGAAAACAGAGGGGAGCCAAGATCTTACTATTGCTTTTTGTTTGGAAAGTACAGGACTTACCAACAGACATACTCAACATGACACTGTGACTAATCCTGGTTCAAGCCATGGGCAGGACAGATCAGAAACTGCCTTTTACTAAACATGGAGTATAAGTTGCTATTTCTCTACCTGAGGTAAGTGGTAAAGCCATGATTAGTATCAAATTATTTTTTAAATATACTTTGCTTAGTAGAGTTCTCCATAGTGATTCTAAAAATACTATCTTATTATCATTATCTAGTACTTCTAGGACTTGAAAACAAACTTAAGGAACATGTGTAAGTGGTGACATTGTCACTCAACAGCAAATAACTCTTTTTATACCTTGTGTATTGAAGGAACGGTATGAGGAAGACTGAACTAAATAGTCCACTCTTTCTCTCTCTCTCTCTCTCTCTCTCTCTCTCTCTGCCCCCCTAGCCCCCGGCCAAACAGTGAACTACAGTAGGTCTTAAACCAGCTACTACTTGAAATTATTTTAGACAATATCAGATAAACACAAAACACTAAAAGGACATTCCACAGGGCATGGCAGTGTTACTGATGTATTGCTCTCCTCCAGAGGTCCCTGTTGGATGTGTCTCTAAACAATATGGCAAATCTTCTAAAATACCAATAAGGTCAAGCAGTGTCTGACATATCCTGTTAATTTCTACCTTTGTCATTATATCAACCCAAAATTTCCCTTAATGGTATCTGCAGTAAAACTAGGGAAAAAAAATCAATTATAACTTTTTTCAGCATTAATGTAATATAGTAGTGCAATGGCTAGAATAGTTATAATAATGATTAGACAACTTACTAAATGCTTATACTTCAGGATGAAAATTCTGCAGCATTTTGAATAAAAAAGTTGATAAATAATGATAATGATGATAAATAGGTAGATTACCTATATATGTACATATGTATGTATGTACATATATGTATGTATGCGTTTAGTTATGTATATACTGACAATCTTCCTTTTGGATGTGAAACTGATTCCTAGCTCTTCTCAGTTTATCCTTCTATGAATAAGAAGGCTAGATAAGACATATAATTTCTAAATGAAGATTATAAAACTAACCCTTAAGTTCAGAAATTATTAAAATAAAAATTATTAACTGAAATAATTTTAAGGGAATATTTCAAAGAAACAAATTACGAATGCAATGTGAAGAAGAATCTGTTGCTGCTAAACATTATTCCATACAATAATGTTGGCTAATACTAATAAAACCAGTGTTGCTAATATTAATTTGTTTTACTTATTTTAAATTTTAATGTATTTATAAGAACCAGTGACACCTAATCTGACACATTCTGAAAATATGAAAGAGAATATTATCATTAGTTAAAAATTGCTTTCTGCTCAAAAATTTATAGGTCATTGTTTTTAGGGAATAGCACTGAGTTGTAATTTCATCATATTTGGTTATGATAATTAATAATACATTATCATAATAGCGTAAACTTATATATCTATATCCAGGATATAGATATATATTATATTAAAGAGATATTTCAGCATTGCTTATTGTTTGTTTTTTAATCCATAAAGTTTTCTTGATGAGCTAAGAAAAACCTAATGTACAAATTGGCCACTCATAAGTCAAAAGAACTTATTGCTGATGCTATTGATCCACGAAGACAGTATGCATTCCTCTTTGCTTTGTTTTAAGTTGATGAGTTTTCTCCATTTCATGGGACAAAACATGGGTCTCTAGCCAATGGTGGTGGTCCATTCAGTTATAATATCACAATGGAATGAATTCTGTAACATTGAAGGTAGTAGAAAGCTCAAAATAGTTTCTGATATTGCTATATTAGTGATTTTTGAGTTTTATCACCATTTTAGAAAGGAAAAGTCCAGTGATAATCTAATGGAGTTTCCTTTATAGATTATCATCTTTTTTTTTTCCCTAGCTACTTTGAGAATTCTTTTGTTATCATTAATTTTTGATGGTTTTAATATAATGTGCCTTGGGGGCCTTTTGGGGTTAAGATAGTTAGGTGTTCTGTTTGGTTCTCGGATTTGAGGATCCATTTCTCTCCATAAGTTTGAGATGTTCTTGTTGACTATTTGTAGAAAGGAAAAATTTTTTCTGATGCTGTTTGAAACAAAATGAGCCCTTGGCTGTCATAAATACCATGAGTGAAATTTTTTTTCTAAAAAGCTTTAGAAAAATATGCGGGGTATGTGTGTGTGTGTGTGTGTGGCTTAAATACAGTTTATTTGGGATCTTCATGAACATTTAAATGAATCTGCTCTTGTACATTTACGATGATACTTTTTAATCAAGACAAAAACATTGTATAATTAACATTATGATTTTCATTTATTACATTAGCATTTATTATAACTGATATAGAAAATCATATTTAAAAATATAACCTAGATGTGTTTTTGCACAAATTAAATTTGTACTGGTGTAAGAATCATGGAAAAATAAACGATAAAAATTTATTTATACCAGATTTGACCGTAAGCACAGACTATTGTTTTCCTAATAGAGTTTCCATTTTTCTATACTCGGTAGCAGAGATTTGTATTTTTTCAACCCTGCTGATTTGGGTGGCTCTATATTCTGAGAAGCCAGCATGAATTGCCTTTGAAATAAAAGTAAATAGAGGAAGTATTTTGAGAAGCTGCTGCTTGTCTTGGATCTCTCAGCTTGATGTGTAATATAGTCTCCTGCATTTCCATACTTTCTTCTCTTAGTCTCTAACAGCTACTGATCATTTGGGAGCAGTATTCTTCCTACTTTCTGTGGGAAGCTGTTGGTAAAAGTAACATGTTCTGCATGCAAAATAACAAAATGTTTAAGACTATGGGCATCAGAATTAAATAGATTGATTTTAATTATTGGCTGTGAAATTTATTGGGGATTGATTTTGTTCACATTTTACTTAACAAACATCAACTGCTGTTATTGTTATTATTTTTGCTGTGATAATTCTCTTTGATTGATTTTTGCCTGGCTGAGATAAAAAGTAAATGGTTGAAATCATTAAATGTAAGTGTTTACATTATTGCACACTATATGTAAGGAACTATTACAAACATTTATGTGTGTTAATTAATTTTATTTTGCTATAGTACTACTGCCTCAACAAGTAGTCGACTCTACAAAAATATATGATGCATACTATGGATTCTATAATTGCAGCCCACAAAAACCTCCTCTTCCTACAGAAAGCTGAAGAAGTTACAGACTTTTTAATTACAGCTTGGGCCTTATAGAAGCTATACTAAGCAAAGCTCCCTTCAGACTCATTGAATAAAATATATATCTCCTTCAGTGACCTCGCTACTTTTGGTGAGCCGCATTCTTGGTAGAAGGCACTTGGAGGAAAAAAAGATGGAATGATTAAACTGCCATCTCTCTTTGAGGAAGAAGCCTTTAAAGCATGTGAGATCAGCTGTTCTTTGGATTGGAATAGAAACTCATTCACATATTCTCCATGCATAAATATTAATTTGAAAAGTATTGCACTATTTTGTTTTCCACTATTATATTTTCCCTTTTTTGTGGAAAAGATAGCTGGTGTTTTAAATAATTTCAGAAGCTCTAGAATAGTTGTGATAGATGATAGCCTGGGCATCTGTTCTTGAATTCAATTGTCTGACACCGTTGGGTCAATGATATCTGTGAGTTTGAATTTCTTAGAGACTATCAGTCACTACACTTCATATACATATACTTTTTATTCTATCATACAGACAGCAAGAGCTGATGGGCAAGCTTAGGTCTCCCTCATAAAGACTGTATTTGACTTAGACCCTTGACTATTTTTATGTAAGTGTTTCATATTTTAGAGTTACCTCTATCTTAGTTATGAAACATATAAGAAATTTCTAGCTTATACAGTAAAGAGGATAAACAAATAAGAACCATAGTTATTTCTCAGTTTGGCCATTGTGACAAAAATCAAGACTGATTTAACACTATATCCATCACTGGGAAAATTCTAAGAATCTTAAAGATTGGCCTCATAGAGTAGAATTCTTACAGAAGCTTTATGAAATGGCTCATAACATGGCATAAGTCTATCCCGCAGTTGACAGGGACTTCTTACATGACTGAACAACATTCTGAGAGTTTGAAATCCATGAAGGCAACAAAGAGAATAAAATATTCACTCTTATTTCTACTGTCATATATTTTTATAAGATACAAAATTCTAAGGTTATTAGCAGAAGAGAGTATTATGTTTATACATGTATCAATTTCTAAAGAGATTATATATGAGAAAATGGAGGTTTTTAACCTATTATTTATATGTTTATATAAATCTCAGAAATTGCTTTTTTCTGAAAAAGGAAAATTGATTAGGTTTCTGAGTTTTGTAAACTTTTAGAAATATCTATGGTTAGCCTTCACGTGAATATGATTTTTTTTTTCCTCCAGATATTAGGAGGATCAGGAAAATAGTGCAAATTGATGAATTTACAAAAGTTCAGTAACTGTAAAGCTAATGATGGAAATTATAAGTATCTAAAAGTCTATTTGGCATTGCAAGGGGAAAAAATATTGTATCCATAGTGATAAAAGAGAATGGAATGTGATCTGAGCTCTGAGTAATCATGATTAAATAGATAATTAAAAGTCTTGATATCTCTTCACAGTTTAACCACAGTAAAGTTATTAGACTAATCATCGGACTCTGAGAATACAAGTAATTACTTCTAGCGACATTCCTTCATTTTAAAATTTTTGTGCAAAATACATTTCTTCTTAAAATGAGAGAAAATTTTATTTCTGTAGTAATAATAATATTAGCCAAAGAACACTTCAAAATAACAAATCATTGACACAAACATTTCCAAAAGAAACAAAAAAGAGTGTGTTTTGAATTTTACCAAGATATATTAAAACTGGAGTTAGAAAAAAATGTTTTCATTTGAAATAAAACTATTATTTATTTGATGTCATCTAAGTCTCAGTAATGTTTTAAAATCATTTCTTCCCCCTGCATAGACACATATGCAAAATATATAAAAAAGGAAGTATAGTTTCATATTTTTTATTCTATGGCACGAAGGTATGAAATAAGTGTTCAAAGATTTCTGGTCAGGACAAAATAGCTTAGACTCTTCTTCCTGCTCCTCCCAGTTAAATACAACTATAGGCTCTGGAAGGAACACAGAGAAAACCAAGAAAGAACACTGAAAAGTAATGAGAAAGTAAAATGATTTTGTTAGGGAGATTCCTGAGAACAGCTGGAAGTTGGCAGCCCAGGCCTGGTATTTCCCAATCTCCAATCCAGCAACAGAAGACAGACTAGGTCAGGCAGGCTCATTTCTCCACTGGATCAAATAGGAGTTCTGCTGACAATATCAGGCAAGTTGGGCAGAACCAGCATAGCAGAATCTATCAGAATTTCTGTTCATCATAAATGAATAAAGTGAGTGAATGATAGTGGTTCACTGGATTTCTTTAAGAGGATTATTCTGAATTCTTTGTCAGACAAATCATAGATATCCATTTCTTTGCGGTCAGCCATTGGAGTTTTATTAATTTCCTTAGATGGTGTGTTGCCTTGAATTGTGATCCTTGTGGCCTCCCCTTCATGTCTGCACATTTGAGGAAGTAGGTACCTCTTCCAGTCTTTATAGACTGGCTTTGGCAGGCAAAGCCCTTCACCACAGAGGCCTCCAGAGATTCTGGTAATGTCCATGGGGTGGCTTGCTGCTGGAGTCCTTGGGCAATTAGGTCCGGTACTGAAGTCCGTAGGTGGGTTGGCCATGTGTATTTCGTACATGGGAACAAGCCGAAAGGCTGGGTTCACTGGGGCGGGCCTGGCACTTGAATCTGTTGTGATGGGCCTGGGATCTAGATTCTGGGTCCACAGGGGCCAACTGGGTGCCAGAGACCAAAGGGGTGTCTTGCCCTCTGAGTCTGCAGGAGCCCGTTGGGAGCATTAGTTCATAAGAGCTTCCGGAGCTTGTAGGCACTGTGGGCATGGGCTAGAGGGAACCCGGGAGAGCCTGGTGCTGAGGACTCCACCTGGGGCCTCTAGTGCCATTTTGGAGATCCTGGAGCCTGTGGCACCTAGATGAGCTGGAGACCTGCATTCACTGGCCCTGCGGTAGCCTGGAACTGCGGAAGCCACCGGAGTGGTGGGAGCCACCTGGGGCCGCTGGAATTAGCAGCACCTGGGTGACCTGGAGGCCTGGGTTCACTGGAAACTGCGGAGAGCCTGGTGCTGAGGAGGCAGTCTGCAGCCACGTGATGCATATACAGCTGCTGGAGCCAGGCACGCGTGGATGCGCTGGGGGCCTGTGTTCTAGGTGCCCGAAGGGAACCTGGAGCTGAGGAAGCCACCTGGGGCCGCTGATGCTGGTAGGCGTCTGGATTGGGTTTGGGGAAACCCCGGTGCTGTGGGAGCAGCCTGGTACTGCGTGACTTGCTTGGCCCCGCCGGAGCCAGCAACTGAGGCAAACTCCGGCCTGAACACGTGGGAGCCCATAAGCCTGGTGTCAAGGACACCGTCCTGGGGCCTTGGCACCCTAAGTAGTCAGGGAGTCTGGATTCGTAATAGTTTGCCGGAACCCTGGTGTCATGGATGTGGCCTGGGACCCCGGAGCTGTCTGATGCTACTGGAACCGGCTGGCGCCTAGGTGGGCTGAGGGCCTGGGTGGGCTGAGGGCTTGGTGCCCTGGAAGCCACCTGGGGCCTTGGAGCTGTAAGGCAACGAAAGGAGCCGGCAACTTGGGATGAGGGAGCCGGCAGGCACCGGATGAGCCGGAAGCCTGGGTTCATGAGACTTTTCAGAGAGCCACTGTCGCTACAGGACTTAGCCTGGTGCCGGGGAGGTCTGGCTTCAGGGTCTCAGGTCATTGTCGTGCACTCACTTTACTTTTCTCCCACCCTGAGCGCTTCCCTCTATGTGCGCGGTTTCTACGTCTTGAAGGAGGGGAGAGGGATGTGAATCCTTGTTTTCGACCTTCCTCCAAGTGTTGTTTCTTATTTCTGTTCACCCAGATGCTGTAATCCCTCACCTGGACTCCTTGGCTCCTGTGAAGGTAGTTTTTCAAACTGATGTTTCTTGTGAGAGGATAAGGGCTTACAATTTCTATGCTGCCATTTTGGTCCATTTCTTTTTAAGTCTACTTTTTATTACTAAGGAATATTTCAGTTTTATCCAAGTAATGTTGGGTTAAATATGTGTATAGTAGTCATGTAGTTAATCTTTGCTTTACGTTTGGTTACATCACCTGTTTTATTTCTAATTTCTCTTAGTTTTGCAATCTTCGTTTATCAATCTGAGAAAATTTAAGTGTTTTATTGGGTTATTTAAAGCAAACTTTGGCATGGTTGTAACTGTGTTTCTTTAATTTGGGTTTTATCCTTATCTATTTTCTTTGGATTTATTTTGTTGTTCTTTCCCCAACCTTTTTAAATGTTCTACTTAATTATGGGCTCTACAGGTTAGTCCTGTGCAATCCTTACTTGCAAACCCCGGTCATCTTCTCAATCTAAGTGAGAATTTATCTCAACCACAAGTGTCAACTTCATTAACATACCTCACTGTAAACCAATTAATTATCTGCAACTTCTCCTCACTACATCTCCAAATCCCATGATCCGGTATTTTGAACATGAAAGTTTGGGTATTTTCTTTGAATGGAACATAGAAAAATATTCACAGATAAAATATTTTTCTTCCTTTCACTGGAGCCTCTATTCTTAATGTAGCTTTAAAAAAAAATTAAGAATAAGTGTTTGAAATTATCAGTTTTATTTTGTACAACTACTGATATTTTTAATTTATGATTACAATCAATTATTGATTAAACTATGGACCTTTATTTCTCTGAAGATGTTAGTTGAAGTGTTATATTCTTTTCTGAGTCAGATTTCTAATATTTAAAAGTTACTCCACTTGCAGGAGAGTTATGGTTCTCTTGTAACTCAAGCATGATGTATATCATTTTTTGCTTTAATGAAAATAAGTCTATGTTTCTGTTAATGTCTATAGTAGTATATTTTCACCCTTCCTCTTTTAAATATGGAAGTCTGGCATGGCTATCACTTAGGTATATCCTCCACTTTACCAACCTTCAATTGTTTTGCTGAATTAAGTTGGGTATCTAGATTCATGTGATGATAATAAAGATGGTGACAAGGATGAGAGATGATATGATATGTTTATTTTATGTAACATCTATTTACATAATTTTTAATAGTTAAAATAATTTCTATAAAAATAATTCCTTATTATACAAATTTATTTCTTAAATGTGCAGCATCTTTCAGAGTTGTATTTTAATTTCTTCATGTCTTATTTTTACCCCCAAATTACACAAAATAGTCATTGCCTGTCTGAGAAATGATATTTGATATGCTTGCACATGAACAAAAGCATGACAACATACAGATTTATAGGAGTATTTTCCCTAAAAACGTGTTAGATGTTCTTTAAATATTCTCTAATATTTGAGTTGAGCCAGAGAATCCCTGTATTACCATGATTTTGCTTTCTTTCTTATGTAGTATATGTAGTTTACTTTTTAAAGTTTATTGGATTTTTTATTTATTTTTGGATCACAAATACCATAATATATTTGAAAAAAAGTCATTTTAAAATGTGTTCGATCCAGTTTTGGTGAACTCTTCTGATTTGAGTCTCTCTTATCCAAAGAAAAATATATCTACTTCTTTATAATTAGATGTTTACTTATTTTTCTTCATTTTAATATTTTTTTTTAATGCATAGATACTCTTTTTCTTAAAATGTCTCCATCACTTTCATGTCTTCTTTCTTTCATTTAATTTTTGGCAGGATGGCATGAATTCTTCTTGATTCAGTAATTATGTCTTTTATTTACATGCTTTTCTTGCACTATCACAATATTTTTATGCTATGTCCCTCACTTCTGCTGCATGCATATGCTTAATTCTAAAAGTGTAATTTTTATCTATAAACAAGACTCTCATGTGTCATTCCTTTTCATCATGACTACCTATATAATTTTAATAGTCTTTTATTACAGAAGATGTAACTGTAATTCATATTTACTTAGGAGAAACAAGGAATTTATTTATCACAAACAAAATAGTTTGTCATTGTTTTCCTAAGTCACTTCATACTGTATCCTTCTCTTATTTACACTCACTTTTCCTCTTCTTGGAACTCTCTTCACCTAAATATTTCTAAAAATTTATTCCAACTTAATTCATAATTCTGCTCAAATATCATCATAAGAAAAAAAAATCACCTAAATTAGTGCCCACTCCCATCACTCATCTCTTGCTCTGATATATTTGTCTTCATAGCTCTCAGCATAATTTGTTATAGTACACGTGCCTATGTTTGTTATCTAAGACTAGAATATAAGCTGCAGTAAAGAATTTTCCATTTTATTCCCTAATTTTATTCTAAGAACCTAGAATAATGCTTGTCATATGGTTGTTGCTCAAAAAATATTTCATGAATTTAGGAAAAAAAATATAGATAGTTTTCTTAGGTCTCATGGATTACTGTACTTTGGAATTGGGATACTGCCAAGGATCTTCCTTTCTTTCCCTTACACTCATGCTTGCTGTTATTTATTTACTTATATCTTTAAGTTTATAAACAACAGAAATTTACTTTTCATAGTTCTGGAGGCTGGAAGTCTAAGATAAGGGTGTCAGCATGGTTGGATTCTGGTGAAAGCTGTTGCAAATTGCCAAATTCTCTGTGTCTTCACATGTGGAAGGGGGTGAGAGATGTCTCTGGAGACTCTGTTATTAACTAATTAATTGTAGTAAAATTGGTATACAAGACTATATGTATTGCAGGTGTCAAATGTAATTTGATATATGTATATAGTACATAGTGTTCACTGATGTAAGTCTAGTTACTATCTATCACCATACAATTATCCCCTTCACCCATTTCAACTTCCTTCTAACTTCCTCTCACTTTGGTAATCAACCACCAATCTGGTCTCTGTATCTATGAGGTTTTTTTCTTTTCTTTATTTGTTTTATTTTTGTTTTAGATCCCACATATGAGTGAAATCATATGATGTTTGTCTTACTTCATCTGACTAATTTCACTTAGCATAATATACTCAAGGTCCATCCATGTTGTCACAGATGTCAAAATTCCATTCTTTTTTATGGCTTTATCCATTCATCTATCTTTTTTTATCCATTCATCCATCGATGGGCACAGGTATTTTCATATCTTGGCTCTTGTAAATAATGTTGCAGTGAACATAGAGGTGTATATACCTTTTTGAATTAAGTGTTTTCATATTCTTTGGGTAAATATCCAGAAGTAAAATAGCTGGATCATATGGTAGTTCTATTCTCAATTTTTTGAGGAATCTTCATAGAGTTTTCTATAGTCTCTTCACCAGTTTACATTTCCACCAATAGTGTAAGAAGATTCCCTTTTCTCCACAAAAAGAACTTGAATAGCCAAAGCAATTTTGAGAAGGAAGTACACAAAGTGGAGGTATCATGCTCCCTGACTTCAAATTATACTACAAAGCTATAGTAATCAGAACAGTATGGTATTAGCATAAAAACAGACACAGAGTTCAATGGAACAGAATAGAGAGTCCAGAAATAAACTCACACAAATATGGACATTTTTAACTTATGATAAAGTAGCCAGGGATGTACAAGGGAGAAAGGACAGTCTATTCAATAAATAGTGTTGGGAAAACTATACAGCCACATGCAAAAGAATGAAACTAGATCACTCTCTTACACCATACACAAACATTAAAATGGATCAAAGACTTGAATATATGTTCTGCAACCATAAAATTCATAGAAGAAAACACAGGCTGTAGCAATGTGGTTTTTTTTTTGTTTTTTTTTGTTTTTTTTTTGTTTTTTCTGGATATGACTCTAAAAAGGAAACAAAGGGCTGTCTGTCAATTTTTAATGGCTGCTTTTCTTTGCAAATTGGCTTTATTTTCTGAGATTAGCTTTATCACAAGACCTTGGTGATTATGATCTTCATTAACTTTCAGCTTAAATTTGAATTATTGTCTCTGTTTCTAAGATGAAACACTAAAGCCAGATTCTCTTGTTAGTCTGCCTTGGGTCAGCTGTCATCATGGGTTCAATCACTGGGGTCCAGAAAACCAAGAACACTGGGCAAAATTGTGTAAGCCTGAGTTGAGAGAGGAATGATATTCATTCACTTTGCTTGCCAAGTTCTATACAATAACACTGTGTTTGTGCACAGGTAAAGATAGTTGTTATTTTTTTTATTTTTTATTTTATTTTTTTTTTTGCAATTTTTACAGTAGCACTGTCTTCTTGCCAAATTGTGCACCTATGGGCTGGGTTCTCTAGAGTGACACTATTATCCTATTTGGACAAAGTGACCATAAGCACCAGCAGCAGCTTTCAATGAAGTAAGGATGGAGTGGTGGAGTGGGAGTTGGGAGTATGTCATATATACAGGATGATGAAAGTTTTATCTTCTCATAATTGAAGTAGGGGTTGGGGAGATGCCATCCCAGAAACAAAAGGAAGAACTTAACCTAAGCAAATGCATATATAGGTATTCACCACAGTGTATATTCTGGTTTGTATTTGTATTTTCTTTACAAATCTTATTAAAATAAATATTATATTTATTCCATGATTTTATTATGTTTAAACCACATAAGAATATTTGCTTAGTGTTATCAGATAAATTACTTTAGAGCTTCTAAGTCTTTTATCTATCCAGTGATTGTTCTATTTGCTCATACTTACTAAGAGAGGTCTTTATTTATTCAGTATTGATTGTTAACATGGATGCTTCTTACAGAATGAGTTATCGCTATTCAAATTTTGTGGCTTATAAAAAAAAAATGAGAAGGGAAAGTCTGCATATTGATACAAATGTACTTTTCCCATAGTTTGGAAAGGGAGCTTTAAAGAGAAAACTACAGGCCTAAAATGGCATCACTTGTGCTAAAGCTCATGATATAAAACCTAGATTTAATATCTGACTTAATTGCTGTCAGCCTTTCCTAGAAATATAGCATTAATTAACTAGTCTGTAATTTTCTGGTCAAGCACCAAGAGGGTAAATAATCTGTCACATTGTACCTTCTTATCCCTCATAGAAAGAAGAGGCGACCTGCATGATAAAAACCCTTGCTGTCCCCTTCCCCCTAAGGAAGATGTCTTGGTCTAAAAATAATCTTTTCTTTTCTTTTGTAATAGTTCCCTTGCCCCAACTTTCTTCATTTAAAAACATTTCTTTTTTGTACAGCCCCTCAGTGTACTTTTCTAGTTGTTAGATGGATGCTTCTCAATTCGTGAATCTCTTAATAAAGCCAATTAGATCTTTAAATTTACTTGGTTAAATTTTGTTTTTAAACCAAAGCTAGATTTAGTCTGAATAAAAATAAAACCTTAAATATTTTGCCTATAATCATCTTTTATATATATATAATGACATGTTAGGACAGTGCCCTATCTATTAACAGGGATAAATATGGTCATTAAAAGATACAAGATTCTTACTTTCTGTATTATACTGTCCATAACAAGTATAGCTAGAAATAAATATCATGAATTGCCTCTCTTACTTTTTATGTGTATACCTCGGAAGACCCAGTAGAAATGAGATTTGGTATCACCTAATAAAATTAAAGCTAGTTTTTGCCTGCATCCTTTGTGTCTCTGAGTCATAAATCATCAGTATATGCTTCAGGAGCTTTGCTGATTTATTTCTTCGTTCATTCATTCCATGCATATTTATTTAGCTCCTTCTATATTATAGGCACTATTTTAGGAAATGAATATATAATAGAGAACAAAAGAGACATGATTATTGAGGAAGTTCTCTGTCTGGTTGTAGAAACAGGAATTAAACCTATATCATCAAACCAACAAACATATATAATGAAATTGTGAAAAGGTATAGGAATTGGAAGAATAAGACATTGAATAATAGACATTTGGGAATTAAGTTTCTTTTATTATGGACTTTATTATTATTTATTTTTCCAGAAATAAGGTTAATAAGCGTGTTCCCCTTCTTTTCTTTCCAAATAACTGAGTCTTTATTAAAAAAAAAAAAACTTCATGCAAAAGAGTTATGAATAAGATATAAGTAAACTTTAATGTTGCCTCAGTTATTCTCAAGATCATATAAGGAAGAAAGGACAGAAAAATTATTGAAAAGAGAAGCTAAATTGTTAGTATCCCTAATCACTTTAGTCAAAGTATAGTGGAGAACTGAAATTGTTTTGATAGCCTCTGCATCCTGAATGAACAAAAAAACTGGGTTGTTACTTTTCTTCCTGAATGGACATGTAACTGAGTTGTTACTTGTCTGTTTGGGAAGAAAAATTACCTCACTGAGTGTCTTGGGGTTATAGCAACTTTGGCACTACCCAGTACCCTCTGTTATCTAAGGTTGTCTTGGACAGATAGCCATCAGGCCTCTTGTACTACTTGGCTATAGTCTTTTTTAAATTAAATTTATTGGGGTGACATTGGTTAATAAAAGTATATAGGTTTCAGGTATACAGTTCAATAATGCATTATCTGTATATTGCATTGTATGTTCACCACCTGAAGTCAAATTTCCTTCCATCACCTTATATATGACCCTCTTTACCCTTATCTACCTCTTCTTCTCCTCTCCTTCCTTCTGCTAACCACTAAACTGTTGTTTGTGTCTATGAGTTTTTGTTTGTCTTGTTCATTTGTTGCTTTCAGTTTTATATCCCACATATGAGTGAAATCATATGATTCTCATTTTTTTCTAACTTATTTCACTTAGCATGATTATCTCAAGATCCATCCATGTTGTTGCAAATGGCAGTATTTCATCTTTTCTAATGGCTGGGTAGTATTCCAATGTATATATGTACTACATCTTATTTATCCAATCTTCTATTGAAGGGCACCTCAGTTGTTTCAAAATCTTGACCACCATGAATAACACTGCTGTGAACATCAGGGTGCATATATCTTTATGGATAAAGGTTTTCAAATTTGGGAGGTAGATATCCAGAAGAGGGATTGCTGGGCCATATGGTAATTCTATTCTAAATTTTTTGAGAAACTTCCATACTATTTTCCATAGTGGCTGTGTCAATTTACATTCCCATCAGCAGGATATGGGGGTTCCCTTTTCCCCACAACCTTTCCAATACTTGTTATTACTTGTTCTGTTGATAACCATTCTTACAGGTATCAAGTGGTACCTCACTGAGGTTTGGATTTACATTTCCCTAATAGCTAATGAAGTTGAGCATCTAAGGAATTAAGAAAGTTGCCGTTTGAATTTTTTCCGTACTAGATATTTAATCTGGCATCAAAGAGCAAATTAAGACTTGCACATTGTTGAGCCCCAATTACAAGACAACTGGTTTAGTTTCTAAGGTGGAATTATCACATTAAGCAAAAGCAGGCTTTGCTTAGTCTTATTCTCTATACATGTATTTCTTCAGGCTATTGTTAGCAGAGTGGGTGGCTTGGAAGAGAAGTAAGGGAAGTACTGTGGTACATCTAGATTAATAGATTTAGGGACCCCTCCACCCCTGACCAAAGCCAATTGTTATTAATAATTCCAAAATTGAGTTAAAACTATTTCTTTATATTTCTTCTATGTGTTTGCTGTGTGTTCCCGATTGTTCCCCCCAGTTTAGTTTTTCACCATATTCCCTCTACACTCTTTACTTTAAAAGTAATCCAGGACATATCTTTAAATATTTCTTCTATTTGAATCACTCCAAGATAATAACTACATTTTAAAAGTTTTTTTGGAAACTGAGTTGGTCACATTTCTCATGAGTAAAATTTCAAATGGTATAAAAATTGCAGTTATCTTTTTTTCCTCTTTTGTTTGGCTAGGCAAAACTATAATGTAGAAAGTTCACTTGAGAGCTACTTCCAGCCATACTAAGCATACTCAGAGACTGCTAAGGGGCCAAACAAATTATGTTTTGAAAGATGTGTGTTGTTTTGGACACCATGATTAGACTTGGAGATTAGAAAGGAAAGTCAGGGGTGGCTCAGCATGGTCCACCTCAACCTACCAGAGTTCTGTATTGAATCTTGTGTCTAGTTTCTCATGGGAAAAATAAAAGCAAATCATTACTCTCGTTCTCTTTTCTATTAATTGTTCTATGCATGTGTTTGTCTTTAGGACTTCAAAGAAAAAGGTGGGACATGAATGAGTATATTTCCAGGTCAAATATTGTATTATAACCTCCTAATATAAGTCAGTTTATAATATGATGGTACTTTCAACCAAATTAATTTTTTCCCCCCTGGAATATTTTATGAGATACCTTACTGTATACCTCCTCTTATTTTCTATGTCAGAAAAAATATGTTTAATTGCTCTGTTAAAATCTTATCATCCTTAAAGTTTATCTAAAATTGCACCAATTCTATTATAGCAGTTTCTAGTTTGTAAATAGTTTCTTATGAAAATCTTATTTGGGTCAGACATTCAGTGCATAGGGTAATAGGAAGACCATTAATTATGGATTCAGAAAGCAGGATTGACTTTCAAATATAATACCATTTAAGAAAGTGTGATCTTGGGAAAATAATTTATAACCCTTATATATCCCACTTCATTCAGCTGTATATTTACCTATATAGTAACACATTTACTAGGTAAATAAATGAGAGAATGTATAAGCTTTATCATCAAGAGAATATATTTTACAATAATTATATATAAGTATATATAATTTATATAAATATTACATATTACTAAACTATTAAGTATAACTCATACTAACACTTTACAAATGAGAAAATAATGTTTAACTTGTCCAGTATCTGACAGTGTTTAGTTGCCACTGTTAAAAAAACAAGATAAATCTTCTGGCTTGATATTCATTATACATCACTGTATCTATTATGCTCAAGTCCTTAGGCAGAAAGGATGACACAATTTTGAATCCCCATTTGTCTGTATTTAATAATCTTTCTTATTGCAAGGCTTTTTGTAGTTTATTAATTGTAAATAATTTCATAGTTGCTGTATCCTCTATACCAGATTGTAAGATCTCTTAGGTATTTATAAAATGTTTACATAGCACATACTATGTGCTGAAGTGAGACAACAGAGAAACCTGGGGCAAAAAGTTAAATAACTTACTTAGTCACAAAGCCAGTGAATGGCAAATTTGGGGATTTGAATCTAGCAGTTCATCTTCAAAGGCTGTGTTCTTTATACTACCTCTCAAATAACAGCTCACTCATCTTCGAATCCTTTAAATTTATCAATCAGTAGCTGTAATTGAAATGGATAGAATATAAGTTTAAAAAAATATATTTGCTAACAATGACTGATCATTATTAGAGAATAATCACCATAGTATATCGTAATATTAAATAACTCCTTTAGGAGAATTTATATTCAATATAAATACTTTGTATAACTATGCTATATCTAATTTTTTAGAATACAGTAATCTAATTGGTTTATGGCAAATTTTGTTCAGTTTACATTAATATATTTGATTTACTAGAACAAGTTTTAAAAACATGCTAGAAAAGAGAGATACCTACAATAACTCAAAGAGATTGTCTGATCACATTTTATCACCAAAATCAATAATAAAAATTATTTGCTGATGCTAAGGGAGGGGAAGTCTTAAAGGAAACATTTCCTTTGGGAGAATTTAAAGTGACTTAATATAATTTTCTTTTTTTTTTTTTTTTTTTTTTAGCATGAGGCTATCTCTTAATTCTTGAAGCTCAGACATTCAGCTGCATGCATCTGCTCCAATCTAAAACTAGTGTTGAAAACTTGAACTTAAATGCTCAATGTCCCATGGTCACTTAAAATTCTAATTGTGCTAATCTGAATTCAACTTATTGCATGCAAAATTATTACTCCTATTTTCTCCTCCAAGCTCTCCACATAGCTTTGGGCATTTACAAACTATCCAGTTATGAATATCAGAAACTTAATAATCAGTCCAACTCCTTCTCTATTTTTTTATTCATGCTTATTTGACTTTTTTATCAAGTCTTACGGAATTTTCTTTCTGAGTATAGCTTGGGTTCACTCCAACATTCTATCTCTGTTTATGTAACCACTTAGATCAGCCCCCTATTTATCCATCATCTGAATCTTTGTACTCTATTCTTAAATACTTTCTTTTATCCAGTCTTGTCACTTTTAAAGTGATTTTCCAGGTTGCAATCAGATTCATCTTTCTTAAATAAAAATGACTGTGTTACTCTCTGTTTAAAAATTCTTAGTTGCTCTGTAATCACTAAAGGGAAATGTTTAATTTTCATTGTCTGGCATAAAGGCCTTTGATGAAGTTACTTCAGACTACTTTTAATTCACCATTTGCTACTCTGTATCCTATACTTTAAGCTGCAGTTCTCAGCACATATCGTGCTGTTTTATGCGTTAATAATTTATTCAATGTTCCTTTTTTTTTAGGCAAGGCAACCCTTGGTTGACCTCACAGATTGCAAGGATTGCAAGGTTGACCTCACAGATTGTTAGTTTACAATCCATTACTTTTTATTTTTTACACTTACAGCACCTGGTCTTCCTAGGTGATCTCCTATCCAAGTACTAACCAGGCCCGATGATGTTCCTTTGATTGAAAAATTTTTTCCTTGCTTTCATCTAGTTAATTCCACTCAGCCTTTTATATTAGTATCAGCTGTTATTTTCACAAGAAACTCTTTCCTGCACAATAATGGATAGATTAATTATTCTTTTTAGTTATCTTGTAGTATCTGGGTATGCACAGCATATGTTGTGCCCAGTATAACATTTACCACAATTTAATGAAGTTATCATTTCTTAAAGCAATTTAAATACTGTCTTACCCACTTTATGGATGCTCCTCAGGGACTGAATAATACCCTTATAAAGATAAGATCTTGGACAGTGCCTGAGTATAACTAATATGCAATAAACCTTGGTTGAATTTAAAGATGATTGCATGCTTCTATTTATCTATATGAATAGGACATTTTACTTGGGCCAGCTCAGTAATTTAATGCTGAGCCAGACTTTAATGAAGAATGTCATGTAATTGATATACAAATTAAGATTTCTGATATTATATTTGTATTAATCTATATTTTTTTTAAAAAAGATTATGAGAACAATGGACTATATATAGTTAGAAGATATTTAATGTTGATTTTTAAATATCAAGAATTAAAGTCAATGTATATTTAGCTATATACATATTATACATATTATATATATGATATATACAAACATTTTGTTGGAAATAAAGTATGTATTTTTAACAAGAAGGAACATAAAATGAGAAAGTTCATCATGCTAGAGGGAAAATGCAACAGGGTTTATTAATTCTCAAAAATGGCATCCCAAGCCAGAGTCACATTGAGAGAATTTATGTTAACTATATTTTAGGTAGAGATATTCAACTGCATGGCTTTCATTTTTTAAAGATATTAGATAAGTTATTTTTAAAGAGAGATGTTCCTTCTCTAAGAATAGGACGTTAAATGCTTTAAAACTATCTCAGTCTATTGAAAGTAAATAAATATATATATTAAATTATATTTAATTTTTCTCTTATTCTGAAGAAAAATTCCAAGCATGAAGGTCACTTACAAATCAAATATTTGCAAGACCATCCCATCTAACCACTGAAGATTTTGTCTTGATATAAATGAGCACCTTAAATCATAAATTGGTATTTTTTCAGAGAGGTACTGAAAAATAAACTGTTATACAATTGTCAGCAACTGACAACCAGAGAACTGATTCTATAATTTGCTGAGAAACTAAAAACATCAAAATCATGTTTCTACCTTTTAATGCTCCTTTGACTGTTGCACAGAACCTGCTAATAGCATCTTACAAGGGAAGGAGGAAGTAGAGGTCATATAGCCCACTTTACACTGTGGGGAAAATGGATGTTCCTATTCTTAGGTTGCCATGAGTCCTACAGAAAGAAGACTTAAAGGCTTGTTCTGTGAGAATTAACCAAGAGAATTAACATAAAGCATATGGCTATGCATAGAACAATTAGTTTAGTTGCTAATAATTACAAGGTGCTTTATTTATCTAACTATTCAGAAGCAGGAAACAATACATATTGTCTAGCTTACCCTTGAAACTGGATTAAGAAAAATTAATCAGGCTTTTATACCTTTGTCTTACTTAGTCTTTTTGGTCAGCATCTCCTACATCTATTGGATACCACAGAAAAATTATTTTTATATATTTTTGTACATTTATTTAAATTCCAGTATTCCAATAAGCTTTGCTTGACTCCAGATCTTTTTCTGTAATTCTAATCTTGACACTTGGCAGTGAGGTAAGAAAGTATTTTTCATCTATTTTGATCTTAAAAAACCCGACTCCTCATGTGGTTAGTTAACATAGAAATACCACCAGAAAAACACTTAATAGTGGACATTTTAAAAGCTAGGAGGTTATATGTGAAATATACAGAAATACATACTGTCTTCTAAAGAGCTGGGTATTTGTCAGTATTTATTGGCTTTCTCCAAAGAAGTTTACAATAAATAATCATAGTAGGAAGACTTAGTAGGTTTTATATCTACAGGCAAAGGAATGATTAATTCCTGGTAGTCATGTCCTCAAGGTATAGCCTCAAGAACATGCCATGGAGACATTGCAAATACTGCTGATTATTTTGCTTTAATTATTATTGTTTTCCATTGTAGGTTGACAGCTCCTCTTTCCCAGGTACAGTTATTAGATGACATATCCCATTTCCTTCAACTCTCTTTTCTTTAATGTAGTTTTTTCTTTTTTGCTTTTTTTTTTAAATTGGAGCACCTTCTGAATTTCTAATACTGCACGCACTATTAGGAACTACCTTTCAAACAATAGTCATTAAAGTTTTCTTTTCCCTGATGGTTGAGATCTTCCTAGATATAAATTAATATTTTAGGGGCATGAAATATAGAATACAAGGCAGTAGAACCAAAGGTTGACAGGAATATTGGGCTTAAAAATGAATGGGAGTATAATTTTAAAGTGAAATTTACTCATATTGCTGGTCTCACAGTATTTACTCATATTGTTGCCAAACAGCGTTTTTGAAAAGTTAGGTACATATCAGTCTTTTGTCAGTAAAGCCATATTTTAAACGGACTTTATTGCATAAAAGGACCTACCATTTCCTTTTTAAAATGCAAGTACACCCCAATATCTTTATTTCTCATTTTCATTCTGAATACACTACTTAATTTCATTCCCAATCACTTTGGAGTTATATGAAGCCATGTGATTGAATTTTAGCTTAATAAATTAAAATACGAGTGGAAACAATGTATGGCACCTCCACATCTGTCCTTTAAACATCTCACATGATCCTCCATGCTATCTCTACATACTGACAGATTTAGAGGATCTAAGGGGAGAGTTTTTAAACCCCTAGCTTCTGACCTCTTAGCTCATTGACCTCAGTGCAAAAGAAACAAACCTGAATTATGTTTAAGCTTCTTATATTTGGGGAAGAGTAATTGCTATTTCTGTTATTTTTTGTTCACAAATTTAATCAATTTCTTAGGCAAAGTATATTCCTTTGGATATGAAAAAATAAGAGAAAGTCATATTCTCTCGTAGCATATCTTTTTTTTTTTCATAATTCTATGTTTTACTGTGAGTCCTTTACTTTCTTAAGAGTTCAGAGCTTGAAAGTTCAATCCAACCCTTTATGGACATTAGCTTTATTAATACTTTGACTTTTTAAAAAAAATTTGTTTTATTATTTTTTAAATCGTTGTCATGCATCAAGTATTTTTAAATTGTTAGAACCAGATAAACTCATTTATTTATGAAAAATAGTTCATTGGCAATAATGCTGCCCTTATAAATAGCTTTCAGGAATTTAGGGAACTGATGAGTGTAGACTTCAGAGAAAGAAATGGTTTCTAATGTCAGGTTGGCATCTGGATGTGCCTGGAATGATAGGAATTGAATAATAAGAGAAAAATGGGATCAGAATCCAAGCTTAAAAAAAATCATGGACATAAGAGCAGTTATAATGAATATTCTAAAATTCATCAGTTTGTAGCCTTACCTAATTTTTAGTTCTGTAATATCCAAATTAATAACTCACGTATATATAAAATAAATTCTGAAAAAATTAGTAATTGTCTCTGTACAATGATCTCCATAAATTAATTTTAAAAAATAATGTTTCCTAGTATATCGACTTTTTAAAATTTTCTTAATATCAAAGTGGAAAAGATCTTATGGGTATTTATTTGTATTTTAAAGATTATTTCTGAGTATTTTAGAGTCACAGTAAATTTGAGTAGAAAGTACAGAAATATTCCATATGCCTTCTGCCCCCACATATGCATAGATTCTCTTATTATATTCAATCATAGTGGGACATTTATTACAATTGATGAACCTATAATGACACATTATAATCATCGAAAGTCCATAGTTTACATTGCAATTCATTCTTGGTGATGTACATCTGTTGGGTTTGGACAAATATATAATATGGTATCTATTATTATGGTATTATACAGAGTATTTTTACTGCCCTAAAAATCCTTTGTGCTCCACATATTTATCCCTTCCCCCTCCATAGCCCCCAACTTTTGACAACCACTGATCTTTTACTGTCTCCACAATTTAGCCTTTTTTTAGAGGGTCATATAATTGGAATCATACAATATGTAGCCTCTTCAGGTCATGTAAGATTGAGTCTTAATTATGCTGTTAGTGCATTCAGCTAAACCTGAGGATTAAGGGTAGTCAGCTCAATGAAAATGCTGTAAGACCTGCCAAAAGCACAGACTTGTCAAAGTACTTGATTGGTAAAATGGGTTCCCCAATCACGATGGAGTTTAAGAGGAGTTCTTCAGGTAGTGATAATCTTTTTCAAAAGGCTTTTATCCACAACCCAGTAAGAAAATATATAGACAATGGCTAAAACATATTTATATCTATGACATGATAGAAGCTGTATGAAATCCATTTGCCAGACCTCAAATGGTCCATTCGGCGATTTAAAATATCTAGGAGCAGTGTGAACAGGTTTCCCTGGGTTGTACTTTGGACAAGTGGGACAAGTGAGGTAGACACTTTTTGCAGGCTTATTAATGTTTTCCCACAAATATTGATGCATAAATGCCCTTATTTTGTCAGTGTACCAATGGTTTAATGCATATACAGTAGTTCAAAATGTAAATTTTAGTCTCGGGTATGACTAAGTTGTTATGTGTCCTGAACCAGAGCTTTGTTTTTCTGTAAAACTAGCAATTGTTGGATTTCCAATCATGTTATTCTATTTCTGAGGCCAGTTGTGAGCTTCATACCTTGCAGAGTCTCTTTACTTAGGGAGTATTTGTTGATTCTGGGAAGGGGTTTTGAGGGATCTATTTGAATCTTGATAGGAGATGCACCGTGGATTTTTATCAGTTCCTATCAGAAATGAACAAACAAAAGATATTCAAGGGTCATTTGATTTACTTGATTATTTTGATGGCTACTGTCAAATTCTGAAATTATTTCTCCTTTTTGGGAGACAGAAATTCCAGCATGATGCTTTTCTAAGGAGTCTCAATCCAGTAAGTGAATAGGAGTGGAGGAACTAAGGAGAAAAGGGTAAGTGGCTCTCAAAATTCCTAAACAAAAAGGAATAGAGTCAGAGACAGGAACCTGTAGAAGTTTATTGAAAATCTTCAGTATTTGAACTGTGTTAGTTCTTTGAGGCAGGGGGTGATTTATAGCAGTGGTGTTGAGCACTGAGAATGTAGCTGTGGTGTCAGTAAGGACAGTGAGTGATTCATTCTCAATTTGGAAAGTGGTTTTTCCAAACCGATTAAGAGGAAAATTGGGAAAAGCCCCTATAGTGGCTCAGAATTAGGAGGGCATTGGAATGCGTGCTTAGAGGGCTAACGGTACTTGAGTTACGTAAATGTATGATAATCTCTTTTCCAGTGTTCAGGTTCTTTGCAATAATAGGAGAAACTAGGAAGTTATTGGTTTTGCATAGGGAATCTTTCATCTTCTAGGTGGCTCATCTAGGGTGTGGGCAAGCTGATTTGCCAAATTATCTAAATCTGGAGCAGACAGTTTCTCATTCTGTTCTGGGCCTTTTGCTAAAAGGGAAAGATCTTGGTTCAGCCTGTTAAACGTAGAGTTAAAAGCTACCCATGTAGAATCAACATCTCAATGTAATCCAGAGTTTTCTTTGAAAACAATCTGAAGTTGATTATAATGATCATGAACAGGTTTATATGGTCTTTGTGTGTAAGCTTGAATTTTATTCCAATCAGTAGGCTTTGGGAAAGTCCTAGGAATTGCCTTATAAAGATGTTTAGCAATTTCATGAGCCTGCTCATACAACAAGTCATTGGGGCAGACTCCTGATTATAATTCTAGAGATCTTTCAGGGTTTTCCCAGATAGCAGTTTTCATCCAAAGCTAAGCCTGGCTCTCACTGATAAGCATGTAACTAGCCAATATAAGTCAGATAAACCAGGTTGGTAAGTTTGAATACTATATTAAATTCCTAAGCAATTCTCTGGAGATCTTTGGTTACTTTGGGAAAATCTTTGACTATGGCTCAAAGGTTAGCTTTAGTCTAGGGAATATAAGAAGTTAGGGGTTTAGTCTTATGATCCTCAGAAGGCTTAGTTTTAAAGGGACATGTATAATAGGGTCAGAGGAGGAGGGTGTGGAGAGAGTTTTGCAGAGGGAAGATGATGGGATCCTGAGACAAAGGACTATAGAGAAAGGATCATGAAGCTTAAGAAGCCATTTTGTTCTTTAATTGTGTATTTGCTCTGGTTAACT
>NW_006442107.1:18445342-18472001 GCF_000325575.1 Pteropus alecto | reverse complement strand
TTATATTTTTTTTGAGAAGCTGCAGTTTTAGACTCCTGGTAATGTTTGAAAGCCTCAAAATACCAATCAAAATAAATGTTCAGTTTTGCCAGTTTCAGAACTATGATTGTCCATTTCGGATTTAAGAAGAATAAGTTTGGATATTTCAAAAATTCCTCAGTAGTGGCCATTAGTATTTTAAATTACTTTTGGTCAAATAAGTCCATTTAGGCAGAAATGCATATATATGGGGGACTACAGTTTTTAAATATAAAATTATCTGGGGTCCCTCAGAGGAGTGCCCTCAAAATATTTAGATAACTGGGATCCTGTTTTTTTTTTTTTTCCTAGAGCAAAGGCCCAAACAGACTACAGACCAAATTCTAGCCAGTTCCAGCGAGAACAGTCTAATCTAGAAGGTGTCAGGGCAAAGGCTGAGTAGCACAGTTCCAGAGGAACAAACTGGCTCTGAAGGAGTCAGGCTAAAGGCTGAGCAACTTAGTTCCGACAGAATAGTAATCCCAAAAGGAATTGAACGGAAGGCTGTACAGCACAATTCTAATGAAACAATGTTATCCCAAAGCAGTCAGAAGAAAGCTTGAATGGTCCGATTCTAAAGTAACAATCTATTCCAGAAGGAATTGGGCTGAAGGCTGAGTAGCACATTTCAGAACAACCTCATCCTGAACGAATCAGGCCAAAGGCATTTGGCCTGACATTTTCAGCAACAGCCTGGTCCAGAAGGAGTCAGGCCCAAGTGCTAAATGAGTACTTACAGATAAACAAGGCCTAACTCAGAAGAAGATTGAAATCTTAAGTTAGATCCTGAATAGAGCCTGGAGAACTTTAAAATGCAAAGAGCAGAAGCTTGGATCCAGGAGAAAACTCTAGAGTTAGCAAAAAGCAGTGATCTCAGTGCACTTTGTGGGTGCTGCAACTATTTGCTCACCAGCCAAAGTTATTGGGGGGTCTTCTCTGGATCCCAGTACTAAGGTTACTAAAAAGTTAGTCAAGTATTTCTCCAGGAAAATGGGTTTATTCAGGAACAACAAAGAATTGCAATTCAGAACATGCAACCATAGAAGGTCATGCATGCATTGGCAAAAAACAAAGGAGAAGAAACTCTTTTATAGATGGGAAAAGAAAATTGGGAGAGCTATTACAAAGAGTTTTTTCTGTTCTGCTTTGCCAAGGACATGGAGCCTGAGAGCTCCTTCTTTTTGCCTCCCTACTTCATTTAAAATGAGGTTTATGTTTAGTAATTTTTTCCAGTCTCATCTGCAATTTGTCAAATTAATGATATTTTAAATTTAATTAATAGAAAATTTATCTCATGAAATATTTAACATAAAAAAGCCTGCATTGCTTTATTCAAAAGTATGCATTATGAATTTACTTGATATTTAAACTTTTTTTTCCCCACAAAGTCAGATGAACCCACAAAGAGCCTTTTCATTTTATTTTCATATGTGCGTAGCTAATGTCAGATGGCTAGTACAAAGAAAGACATCCCTGATTTTGAGTCAGTCTTTGTTTTGGGGTCTCTGTCTTGTTCCCTAATAACCAGTGACCAATGTAGTTGTTGGCAGTACATTTCCATGATCCCAAATTTTTCCATGAGTAGCATAGGCATTGAATTGACTTCCTTCTCAACTATACATGGTTTCTGGTAAGGATCAAATAAAATAGTATATGAAAAAGAGCTCTATAACTTATAAATCTCTCTTTAAATGCATATAGTTATTCTGAGTTATATAATTCTAAATGAGTTATTGCTGGTTTTGTATCACGATTTTGCAAACATCGAATAATAAATGTTTTGAAAAGGTAGGTAATATCCTGCACATGTAAGAAAACAATTCTTAATTTTATTTCATTTAGATTTCTATGAATTGCACTGTAAAATTGTGAAAATATTAATTAAGTGGCAAAAAACTAGCAAGTTAATATTTATTATGAGTCAATCAATAATACCAGTCTTCTCAGAAAGATATGAATTTTGAAACCATAATAACAACAAATATAAAATGTGTTGATAGAGGAAAAAAAAAGTGTGTTTCCAGATACTCCAAAATATATCTAATTTTCAAGAACCTCTCTTAAAAAGGTTACCATAATAATGATTTGGTATTTAATACTTGTCTTGCTTTTTCATTTTCATCATTTCTTTTCGAATGTATATAATATGGACAGCATTAAATCATGACAAAAAATGAATTGAAAAGATTTAACTCAATACATACATATTTATCAAACCATTTTGCATATTCACTTACAAAGTTATAACATTCAAATATTTAATAACATCTTAAAGTAAAATACGTAGTCATTAATGTGATGACTTGAGAAATGCAGCATTATTCCAAAGAGAAACAGTGATTTATATGGCTATGCTGTCCTATTGAAAGAGCCTCTATTTAATGATGAAATAACATATTAAACTATAGATTAACTGAATAGAGTGTTAGGAATGCTACATTTGTGATTAGAATTGTTAATTTGCTATTTTGGATTGCATATTGACAGTCAAAGTATTGTTTGCAGAAATGGAATATCTAAATGTAAGCAATGCAATTTACCAGGTTATGTATATTGGTCAATTTATGTTGGAGTTAGTAATAAAACAGAACCTATCATTTTAAATGACTAATATAGAACATAAGCAGTTTTGGGACTCAATAATTGGAATGCAGTTAAATAAACTTGCCATTTGGCTAGAGATAAATGGAACAGCATGGAGTTTATATTTTAATTACTTCAATCTCACTGACATTAAAATGTTCCTGTTGACAAAGGATGGGTTTTACAATGCTCTTGTAGTAAATAATACACTAGTGGCAGAGCCAGTATTTAAATTGAATCTAGTTCACAGGTATGGAAGCTATGGTACTTTTCAATGAAGGAATAAAAATATTCTTACTTAATCATTTTCCCATCTGATTCATAATTTGCTGAGCTCTTGCCAAAATTAAATTATGTTTTTCTTGAAGGAAATATTTCTTTAGAGATTTACTATCTGAATAGAAAGGGTGAGATTGTAGGGGACACAATTCCTTGGAGAAGAATTTGATGACTACACATATTGATAAAGTGCCTCTTTCACATCACTCTGAACAAACACCTCCTGCTTATGGCCTCTGAGCACTTACTGTATTATGTTTTATTTCAACATTTAACTATCTCTCAGTGTTTAATTGTGAAGTAATTTGACAATATCTGACTTGTAACTTGCCATACCATGTCAAAATATTAATGAAGACATTTATTATATAAAATTTTTAGCATAGAAAATCTGCATTATATTATTGAAAATTGATACCATGCATTATAGATTTACTATAACTTTCATGATAAAATCAAGAAGAAAAAACTAACAACCCAATTTTAAAAATGGGTAAAAGATATGTACAGAATAAAGAATATGTATTGGGAATTCACAGAAAATGAAGTAAAAATATGAAAACATACTCAATGTCACACATAGTGAAGCACACAAAAAAACTACTAAAATATCATTTTTACTCACCTGATTAAGAAAAACTCAAAATTATTTGTCACATTTTTGAAATCATACAGTATGCACTGCTTTGAGTTTGGCTTTTTTTATTTTTCATCATACTTTTGAGATTTATCCATGAATGTACCAATAATGCATTAATATTTTTTTTTCTAAATAGTGTCCATTGTATGATATACCATAATTTATCCATTCATCATTTTTTGAACATTGTGCTATTTCCAGATTTGGGCAATTATGAGGAACGCTGATCTAAACATTTATGTATTGATTTTCTGTGGACTTATGTTTTTATATCTGGTGAACAAACAGAATGGGATAAGTGGGTTGTATCTTAAGTGTATGTTTAACTTGGTAAGTACTACCAAACTGTTTTCCAAAATGGCTGTGCCATTTTGCATTTTCAATAGCAAAGTACAAGAGTTATAATTGTGGTGCATTGATAGTACTAGGGATTGTAAGTTTTATTGTTTGTTTTGTTTTTGCCATTCTAATGATTGGTCGTATCTCATTTTTAAAAAAATTTCTGTTTCTTCAGTGATTTAACGTCGTGTATATCTTTTTATGGGCTCATTTGCCATCAGTATCTATTAAGTCATGAAATTCCTATTCAAATCTTTTGGTCATTTATTAATTAGATAGTTGGTTTTGTTATTATTGACTTGTGAGTATTCTTATATATACTGGGTGTGAATCCTTGCTTAGATATGTGTTTTTAATTTCTCCCAATCCATGTCTGGTGTTCTTATGTTCTTTTCAGTGTCTTTTAAAGAAGAGAATGTTATAATTTTGAAGATGTTCAATTGATTTTTTTTTTCATTTTCGTTCATGATTTTTGAGACATAAAAATGTTGATCTAATGTAAGGTTACAGAGATTTTGACTATGTTTTCTTCTAGAAGTTTTATAGTTAAAGTTTATATTTAGGTTTATAGCTTATTTGAATTAATATTTATTGTGTTAATTGTGAGTCAAAGTTCTTTTCTTGTTTATATATAATGTATATTTATGTGTGTGTGTATATATAATATATATAATCATCTATCTATATCTGTCTATCTATCTATCTTTCATGTACTATCTATCTATCTTTCATCTATCTATACACATACATAGATATCCAGTTGTCCTAGCAGCAATTTAAAGAGCAACAAACATCTTTTATTCATTTAATTATCTTGGCAAGTTAATAGAAAAGCATATATATACGTATATATACTATATATATATATATATATATATATATAGTATATATACGTATATATACGTATATATATATGCTATTAGAGCTTTGGTCTCAAGAAAAGATACAGTTTTGCAGTTTTTCTACCATTTTCTCTACTTTAGGGTGGGTATGACGCTCTTTCCAACTCTCTGTACCGTAGGCAGAATCAGAATCTCCTTCATATTTCTTGTCTTAATATTTCCAACGTTTTCAGAAGTGAAAGAATTCTTTTGTCAGTTCTTTGAGCTTATCAATTTGTTCTTCCCTTTTGTGCAATCTGCTGTTCACCTTTGTTGTTGAAAATTTTACTTAAAATTGTTATTTCAAAGAGTGTGCCTTCTTTCTTGTAATCAGGTGCAATAACATTCCTTTTCTTTTTTTTTTATACATGTTTAAAATTTTGTTTTACTAATTTTGCTTCTTGTTTTCCACTATTTCATGTAATGTTACTCCTTAAATATCTGGTGATTTTTTAAATAAATTTCATTTGAAATTAAGAGAGTTTGCATGAGCATATAAACTATGAGAGGAAAAGTCAATGGTTATACTTATAGTACAGCCTTTGATATTATAAACATTGTCTATAAACCAGTGTCAGCATCATCCAAGAGCTTTATAGAAATGAAGAATCTCAGACCCTATCCCAGACCTACCAAATCAGAATATACATTTTAAGAAATTCCAGGTGATGCATATACACATCAAAGACTGAGAAGCACTAGTTCAAGCAATTTTCAATAATGTAGGAAATGAAAGAGATGTGATTTCGCAAGTTCTTTTTCTAATTTTATCTCCTGATCTTGGCTCAGATGCTTAACCAATGATCCCAGTTTAGAGTTCTCTGAATTTCACAACTCCTGGAAGCACTACACATAATGTAATCTTTAGAGTTGTGCTTCAAGCTGTACATATAGAAAAATACCTTGTAAAGTGGTGATATGTGGTCCCATTGAGCTATTCTACTGTATCATGTCTTTGCTATAATCACTGGCTTCTATGAGAGATGATTTGACTATCATGATTGCTCATACTGTGATAATCGTATGAATCTGATTATTTCCTCCTTGGCGTGTGAAAAGTTGGCATAAGTGGTCCCATTTAAAATGGAGCCAGAGCAGCCATTTCAAAGGAATGGCTTGCATGTCTTGCTCCTCAAACCTTTGGACTATTTGAACTTGGCCAGACCTTTAGAGTGAGTCAAATCCACACTGTCTTCCAAACAAATGTTTGTAAGGCTAACATAAAAGCTGACATCCTGACCAGAAGGAAGATAATGGACTCTCTTTATGAAGATAGAATCAGTAAGCAGTCATGTATAGCTAAAGAGTAACCACTTGTTAGCACCAATAGGAATCTCTTTTTCTATTCATGTTAAGTGTTCCCTTCCTTTTCTCATCAAAACCCCTGGACCTCACCATGTAATCAGGACACTATTTGAGTTTCTGCCTGAATCTGTGCTACCCAAACTGCAATTTTTTGATCTTGAATAAATGCTAATGCCTCTCATTTTGGCTTTTTATTTTTAGGTTATAACATTTTGTTCTTATATTCTTCCAATGCTGGTTACAGCTTACCTTCGAAGTTTGCCACCCATATTTTAGATTTGTTCCTTTGCACATCTTGGATTATAATCTCGATCTTGAACATACTATTGCTACTATTAGTGGTGATTTCTTATAGTTTCACAAGTCTTCTAAGATTTTTTCTTCCTTTGCAAAATGAGTATGGATTTGGTTTTATGTATTTAATATGTAATTTCTATTTTCACTAATAATGAATTTTGAGTCAAGGGAGTTAGAGAGTAGCATGTCTATTTTTGATAATTTTAAAATCAAATGCAAAGCTGCATCTTTCTCTTAATACTTTTCAAACAGGTCATGTTGAATGATTTCTTAATTTTGCTAAGGAACAGTAGAAGCCTTTGTCTCTATTTCTCTTTCATGATGATTTTATTTCTACTCTTTTATAACTGTTGAATATTTTTTAATTCTTGTTTTTTTCCCCTTCTGCTCCTCTTTCTCCTTATTCTTACACCTCCTCCTCCTCCTCTTCTTCTTCTTTTTCTTTTCCTTTTTCTTTATTTTTTTTTAAGTATTTATGGGTGGATCTAGCTATGCTAGTCGCTTTGTGATTATTGTTAATCCAATCCAGGAATTTGCCTCTAGATTTAATTCCTCTAAATAAGTTATCACTATGTAAGCAATTAGAATTGTGGCAATCACCTAACTTGTTCCAGAACTAAGGAAGCATGTTAATTTCATTTGTTTCTACCATTGCTTACTACTAGATTTTTAGAACACATTTTTCTACATTTTCACATTGGTGATTTGTGTCTTAGTCTTGTCTTGTTTTATTGAAAATGGCTATTTCTTTTCTATTTTTATTCTTTTAATCATTTTCAATATTTTGAAAGGGTTATAAAAGAGGAGAGCGATGTAATATTACCTTTTCCTGCTATCTTTAAAGAAGCATCTCATAAATGAATATGTGATTTCCACTGAAAATACAGTGATCATAAATCAAACATGGGCAATAGGGCAAAAAAAATCACTTTTTTTCTGGGTTCATTTCTGAAATGCTTTAACCGCTTAACATTAAATTTGTAAGATATATTTTTAATTCTTAGGAAGATTATAATTCAATTGTTTGAATATGCATAATACTTTAAATATGTGTAAAATATAACTTGTTATAGTAAATAAATGTCAACTTATTAAATCAAACACCATTGTTTTTGTTGTTATTAAAGCAATAGTAATTTAGAAGACTTGAGTGGCATTTGAAAGCATGCAAATGTAAAGTATATAGAAAATGAAGTATTCTTCCTTAATAATACCATAAAAGAATGAAAATAAATGGAAACGTTTTTCTTTTTAGGAACTGAGCATTCTCATCCTGAACATTTTAAATAAGTAACAGGATAAAATGCTATCTCTTACCTATTGTGTCTCTGATTGCATCTTTTTAAAATATTGATTTTTCTGAGATAAACTTGTCAGTTTTACTTTCTTTGGATGTGCTTGAATCACTGTAGTCAATTGCTTTTTGGCAATATAACAATCTCAATAATAGAGAAATTCATATTTTACACAACCAATGTCACAAGCAAAGTAGAATAAGTATATAAAATGATCAATAAACAGAACAAGAATTTAAATTAAAAATGCTTGGTATGGTTTGAATCAGGCTGGATGTTTCAGTGTTGTCAAAAGTGTGACAACATTGCTGGGGAATTCATAAATGAGTACAGAATTCCTGAGGAGCAGTTTCCATTTTTACTCCAAAACACATCGAAATATGTAAATCTTTGACTCAGAAATTTTTCTTCCGGTATAATCATACAGATATAATTCCAGTTGTATACAAAGATTTGTCTATAAAGATGTTTATTATAGCATTGTTGTCCTAGTGATAAATTGGAAACCAAGAAAATGATGATAATTAATTGCTTAATGATTATAAAATAGACATGAGGTATAACTCTTTCTAATCAAATTAGATATAAATGTATGTTAAAGATATTAATTGGGTACAGAACATGTACCAGAAATTTGAGTGATAGGAATACAAAAAGCAAAATAATAATAAAGTAAAAGTAAAAGTAAAAATCTTATATGCTTTCATCTCACATATTTTTTGCATTTCTGCAAATGGACAATTCTTAATAAAATAATCTAGGTATGGTATCTGTAAATAGATGCTCTGTAAAGAACTGAATAAAATGATCTCCTTTTCTTATTAATAGAATTTTTATCTAGAACCACCTGAAATCCATACTTTTCAACCACACATAGTCACGAGAGAAACAGTATACCATGTTCAGGCTCAATGATTTGTGCAAAGGGTGGAGGGCATACCCTCAGTTCTCCTCCTTTGTTGTCATTCATCTGACTAATATGAAATTGAGGCAGGGTGACCTGTCTAGTACCATGCAGATGAGAGTAATTCTCTTGATATTGAAGAAAACAGGCTTAAAGTGTTTGGCTCGACATTGTGGTTTACACATCCAGCCTTTTAACTACTCAAACCTGGACTTATATGTAAGAAAGAACAAACCTTTATCTTGTTTAGTGTCTATTTTTCTGGTTCCATTAAACAGTCAAACATTTATACATGCAGATTGTCTGTTGTAAAACAGCACTCTCTAGTTTGGGCACTAAAAGGACAATCTGGCAAAGACTGAAGGGAAAGAAAAATGAGACAGGAGGTGTTAGGTAAGAAACAGAAGAGGGACTTTGGTTTTGTTTGGTTGGTAAGATAATTCAAACCAACCACAGATGATTATTTTATTTTCCATCTTTGAAGACATTAGCACAGACTTAAAACTTAGGAAATAAGTCAAAACGATCCCAGCATCCCATCTATGAGAGTCTGATTCTTGGGATCATTCTTACCAAGTACATAGGATTGCTCTGACTCAAGAAAACAAAACACTCCATTTCTTTTATTATATTTTGAAATAATTTTAGTTATACAAACATATTAATGATAGTACAGAGAGTTCCAGTATAGAGAGTTCCTGTATATCATCCACCCAGCTTCCCCTTATGTCAACATCTGTATAATCTTGGTAGATTGATCAAAACTGAGAAATTAATATTGGTACATAATACAACACAACACAATACTATTACAATTACAGATTGTATGTGGGTTTCATCAGCTTTTTCCTCCCGCTTCTGATATCCTTTTTTTGTCTTTGTGATATATCTATTGCACATAGTAGACACAAATTTTTAATCTCCTCAAACTTTTAACATTTTCTCAGTCTTTTCTTGTTTTCATGACCTTGACACTTTGAAGAGTACTAGTCAGTTGTTAGGCAGAATGGCCCTCAATTGGGTTTGCTTGATGTTTTCACATGATTAGATTGAGGTCATGAATTTCAGAAGAATACCACAGAAGTGAAGTGCCTTTATCTCAGGGACTCAAGATATCAACACATTCTGGTGATATTAACTTTGATTACTTGGGTAAGGTGTTGTTTTCTAAATTTCTTCACTGTAAATTCCTTTTTTTTTTTTTTTCCTTTCCATACTCTTTTGATGAATAAGGAATTGAGTCACTTATATTATTCCACTGGCAGTCAAGGAGAAGGAAATTACACCTACTAGAAGAAGAATATCAACAATTTGTAAATATGTTAAAACAACCACAGTAATTAATAAATATATTAAAGGAGATACCTCCTAATTTAGCATTCATCTGTGTATCTTGAATACAATAATTATTACGATGGATTTTTGAAGACAACTATTTCTTTTATTCTTTCTGCATTTATTGTTTGGAATTCTATGTTTTCTCTTCATTTTCTCATTCAATATTTTATCCATATCAATATAAATTCATGAATATTTTCAAATAGTTCCAGTTTTGGTCATTGGGGACTCGCTCAGGTTGACCCCAGTGCTCTTTTGGTATGCCCCTTATTTGTTTACTTATTATTTTTATTTATTTATTTATTTATTTATTTATTTATTTATTTATTTATATACTTATTTTTTTCCACATTTTTTTGTTAGTTTCAAGCTTACTTTGTGTTTTCTCTACCCCAGCCCTAGATTCAGTCATTTCTCTTTGGAAATTTGGTTATTAGAACTCATTTTTTTCTGATGTTTTCTTCTAGAAGTTGTATAGCTTTATGTTTACATTTATGACTACGATACATTTTGAATTTACTTTTGCATAATGTGAGATATGTTGAGGTTTTTGGGGTTTGGAGCTATTTGCCCTTTGTTAAGCTAATGATGTTTTCTTTTGTTCCTATTTTTCTAAAATTTTTAATTTTTTTAATTTTATTTTTTAACCAATAATGGATATTACAGTGCTTTTTCTACATCAATTGAAATGATTGTAGATATAGTCTTTAAAATGGTATTTTGATCGATTTTTTTTTCCTTTTCTTTTTTCTTTCTTTTTTTTTTTTTTTAGGCGAGACAACCCTTGGTTGACCTCACAGATTGCAAGGACCTTGTCAGCTTACAATTCCTTATTTTTTTTTGCTATTTTTATGCCTACAGCACCCGGTTTTCCTAGGTGATCTCCCATCCAAGTACTAACCAGGCCCAACCCTGCTTAACTTCTGAGATCAGATGGGATTGGGCTTGTTCAGGGTAGTATGGCCATAGGATTGATATTTCAAATGTTGAAGCAGCCTTTCATTCCTGGGATGAAACCCACTTGGTTGCAAATACATTATTCAAACCACATGTTGCTATATTTTATTAGTTAATATTTTGTTAAAAGTTTTTGTTGTTGAAGATTTGTCTATGTTCATTTCTTTAATTGATACAGGTCTCTTCAGATTATCTTTTCTTTCTTGAATATACTTTTGGTAATATATTTATTTGATAAAATATTTATTTCAAATATTGACATGTTTCATCCAGGTTTTCATATTTATGAGCATAAAATTATTCATTGTATTTCCTTATTATGTTTTTGAATGTTTGGGCTCAGCAGAGCTATCCCCTCTTTCATATTTAATACTGTGAAATATATATTTGGTGGTGATGGTGATGGTGTTCTAATGGTTGATCAGCCTAGATAAGGGTATTAGTTTTATTCATCTTTTCTAAGAACCCACTTCTGATTTCATTAATTTTCTCTATTTCATTTTCTTGTCAATTTCATTGATTTTTAGTTTAATTATTATTTTCTTCCTTTTTTTCCTTTGCATTTAACTTGTTCTTCCTTTTCTAGTTTCTTAAATGGGAAGTTTGGATTAGTAATTGAAAATCTTACTTTCTAATATAAGCACTTAATTTTGTAAATTACCCTCTAAGCGATGATCTGTTTTATATGTTAATATGTCGTATATTTATTTTTATTTATTTCAAAGTATTTTTTAGTTTTCATTAGATATACTGCTTGACTTAGGGGTTATTTAGAAGTGTTTTGCTTAATATTCAAATATTTGGAGATTTCTCAGGTATTCTATTGGTTTCTAAGTTTAGCTGTTTATGTCTGATGACTTATTTCAGACAATTTCTATTATTTCATATTTGTTTAGTGTTCATTGCCCAGAATTTGTCTTGGTGAACATTAATATACTCTTAAAAATAATGTATACTCAGCTACTTTTGGGTACAGTGTTTTTCTTATGTCATTGTCATTGTCTGATAATCTTATATAATTTATCTCTAGACATATTGATATTTTACCACTTATTTTATCATTTTTTCAGATAAGAGTGTTAATGCTTTAAATTATCATTATATAATTTTCTGTTTCTCTTTCACTTATGTTTTTGCCTCATGTATTTTGAAGCTCTCTTGTTAGGTGTATGCTCATTTAGGAGGATTGACCCATTTATCAGTATGCAATATACCTATTATCCCTGCTAATATTACTTGTTCTGAATCTTCTTTCTATGAAATTAACATAGCTACCTCAGATTTCTTTGATTAGTGTTAGTATATCTTTTTTCCATTTTTTATATTTAATGGTTTTGTGTCTTTATATTAAAAGTATATTTCTTATAAGTAGTATAGACCTGTCTCACATTTTTATATATGAACATTTCTGTCTTTTAACTAATGAATTTAGAACATCTCATTTAAAATAATTTTAATGTAGTTAGATTGAAATATACCATATTTCTAGATTTTAGACTTTATTTTAAATTATTCCTTCTATCTTTAGTCCACTTTTCTCTGTCTCCTCTGTATTTACATGAGCATTTTTTACTATTCAGTTTTATCTTCTCTATTGAATTATTTTATATTTTTTATAACTTTTTAGTGGTTTCCCAGGATTTCCAATATAAATCTTTAAACAATCTAGATCTACACTTAACTTGTAGTATAAGGCCTTTAGAACAATATATTCCCAATTTCTCTCATCTATCCTTTGGCTATTTTTCAACCTTTTCACTTTTATGTATGCTATAAGCACACAACACACTTAAAAAATTTTTCAAACACTCAAGTATCTTTTAGAAAAATCAAAAATGAATAAAGATCATTTTACTTTAATTTATTCTATTTTTAATACTCTTCATTTATTCACATAAAATCAATTTTTTAGGACTATATTATATTCCTTTGGTCAAAAGAACTTGCTTTTACTTTTCTAGTATAATCTTTCTGCTACCAATGGAGTTCCTCAGTTTTTGCCTGTCTCAGAAAATCTTTATTTCTCCATAACTTATGAAGGAAATTTTTATTGAGTATAGGATTCTGAGTGGGCAGGGAGTTTTAAAGCCTTTAAAGTTGTTACTTAAAAGTAACAACTTCTTGCTTGCATGATTCCTGAGCAAGTTGTCAGCTGTAATTCTTATGCTGATTTTTCTGTAGATAATGTGTACTTTTTTTTCTTTACTTTCAGCATTTCTCTGACTTTGTTTTTCAGTTGATTGAATATGATATGATTAAGTATTTTTATTTGTTTTTCTTTTAGTATTTTTCTTCCTTGATGTTCTCTAACATATTTGGACATAGAATTCAGAAAATGTCAATAGTTTTTCAAAATTCTTGTTTATTATTTCTTCAAATATTTCTTTTGCCTTTTTCTCTCTTTTCTTTCTGAGGTTCCAAGTATGCATATGTTAGACTATTTGATATTGTTGTGCAATTTTGAATGTATTGCTCACTTTCTTTTTTCCACTTTTAACATTTCAAGTTGTATAATTTCTGTTGATCTACCTTTAGTCTCATTAATTTTTTTTCTCAGTTGTGTCAAATTCACTAATGAACTTGTCAAAGACATTATTTATTTTCATTCTTGTGGATATATATTTTTTCTAGCATTCCCATTTGATTCATTTTTATTGATTCTATCTCTTTGGATTAAATACTTTTCTAATCTTGCATGTTACCTACCATTTTGAGTAAGAGCCTTTAACACGTTAATCCTGTTTATTTTAAATTCTCACTTTGATAGTTCAAACATTTGTTTCACATCTCAGTCTTGTTCTAATCAATGCTTTGTCTCTTCAGACTTAGTATTTTCTTGCCTTAGATATACCTTGCATATTTTTGGAGCCAAATATGTTTTAATCAAACAGTGGACAGCAGTGTAAAATTAATTTTAGACTTGAATGCTATTTTTTTTTCTGCATGACCATTTTGGGGGGCTTATGTTAATAAATACAAGAGTTGGGCTTATTTAACATTTACTCTTTGCTTGGTTTTGGGTCTTTCTGCTTGACTTCGAATCTTTTTTTTTCCCTCTACTAGAGATAATCTGTCTCTTCCAGTGTTTCCAGTTATACTAAATCATTAATTTTCTTTGACTCTTGTTGACATGCTGGGAAGAGCATAGGAGTGAGGACATTCTCTGATGTACTGATTAAACCACAGTCTTAGGTAGGTCCTCTGAAAGTATATCTTGGAAATGTGGCTTTCAAAATTACTCCTGCTCCTCTGCCAAATATAGCCATGTATCATTGCCCTTCCCCCAATGGTAGAGCTTTTATTTTTTTTGTTCCTGTCCCACAGATGTAGTCAGTTTCCCTTAGTATTCCTGACTATAATTTTCTTGTGTATTCTCCTACAGATTAAGGCTTTTTTCTTTTTCTTTCTTTTTTTTTTTTTTTTTTGTAGTGTGATGACAGCAGTTGATAGTGACCATAGAGCTTAAAGTTCACCTCATTGTGATTAAACTTTAGAAAGACTCCTCCTTGATATTAGACCGTGGACCTTAGATCATTTACTTTAGAAAATTTGCAATTATTAATTCTTTCTCTGTCCCTAAGATGTAAAATCTCTTCCATCCTCTTGCCAGGTTTATAACCCTGGAATATCTTTTTCAAGAATCTGGGAGCCATCTCTTTGAAATTTAATCATCAAGAAAAATAGTAACCCTATTTCTCAATTTCTATGAGAGCATGGGAGCCTAGCTTTAATAAGAACCGATTAACAAACACAGATGGCCTAATCACATTGATCACATCCTCTTTAAAGTCCTCCAGAATTTTTCCTGTGCTCACCCCATGTTTAAATCCCTTCTACTTCTTTTCTTTCCCCAGTAAAGTTGAATTCAGTCTCTCTTACTTGTTGCAATATTCTTGACCCCCATTTATAATGATCTTAAATAATGTTGACTTTGTGGTTTTTAATATGTCAGTGAAATTTTTCTTTAACAGTAGGGGACATTGGTTTGGGCATTGGCAACTGTTCTTCTTTAGCCAGCACTGAGTGTCCTGGAAAAAATTTTGCCAAGAGTCTCTGATCATACCTTGAGAGGGATATATCTTGAGAGGTACTTATGAGTACCTTGAGAGGTTCCTGTAGGAAAAGTTTGTAAGAGGGTGTGAATCACCTTTGACTACAGCCCTCAGAGACTTCTCACTCTCATATCAGTCCATACTCAGTGTTTAGCAATTTTTAATAATCTTTTCCTGAATCTTCTTATCAATTTATTTAGTCTTCAGTGGTATTTGTCATAGGTCATTCAGTGCTCTGATCTTATTTCTCCTTGCAGGTATGTCTCTCCAGATTTCAATCTAGTTGTTTGCTCTATGACTTCAGTCACCTCATGTGCTCAAAAGGTCATTATGTCTCAGCTTGTTCAGCCGTTGTCCTATAATAAGGATGTGAGGAACTCTCTTTTCAGTTCTCTACAAATCTTATTTAAAACTGGAAATTTTTAACAGATAAGAAATAATATGGTAATTTAAAAATTTGAACTGAAAAAAGAAAACTAAAATACAAAGACAACACAAAGTAATAACTTCAGAAAATAACTACTACATTTAGAGTTTTGGGAGAACAAAAGGAAGTGGTTAAAGTCATTAGAACTTGCATCTTGGGAAAGTGGTCCCACAGATATAAGGTTCAGCTCCATGAGTAGAGGTCACTTTCCACAAGTGCTGCTGTTTGACAAGCTTAGAAGTGTCCATGTAGAGCTTGGCTTATACCATTTAGGATGAGGCTCCAGCTGGCTAGTGCTAACAAGAAATTGAAAACAGTTACCATTTTAACTACCTGTCCACAGCGAGTAAGAATCATTACTAGCGTGACGGTGAGAAGAATGGTGAGCAAATTAGATATATTATGACCACTCAAATTCCTTCAGATTTTCAGTCTCTCTTCCTCTAGTGCTTGCTGTTTGTTGAATGTAGCAGCAATGCAGCTAGCAAAGAGAAACAAATGCAGAATCCCTGCCCCAGCACCACCAGAGTATTGAAAGATGGATGTGACAGAGAGAAAACAGCTGAATAATAAGCACAAAACCTCTGTATTATTTTAAAAAGTAGATTCATACTATTCCAAATGATTATATACATATATAGGTTTTATATGTATATACCATTTACAGATTAAAATATTATACCTTGTTACTTGAGAGATTACTTAGAGACACACATGGAGACAGAGAAAGACAAAGAAATTGCTAGTTTTATTTTAAATTTTGTTTTTTCTTTTTTTGCTGTTTAGTCTTATTTCATTGTTTGCTCACCTTGCTAGAGGAGATGTATTAGCACTAGAATCTACAAATCTAAAATTTGAAGGCTATTAGAATGACCTATCCACTTCAGCAAATACATTCTCTAAGGGCAGGATTCTCCATAGAATAATAAAGACAGCTTTGGTAAGCATATCATTAGAAATGTAATATCATATTCTCAGTACATCATGTCACATTATGGCATGCATTATCCTTCTGCTGTGTGAATTCTATTCCCATTACCACAAAGGAAAAGAATACAAAAAATTAAACTGTGAGAGTTTGCTTTGTTTTAAGGCTTATGAGTTATCATTGCTAATGAATTTTTATCAATATTACATGGAGAAAAAAAGATAGAAAATTTATGTATCCATTCCTCTTCAATTTTTCTATCTATAATGAATTTTGAATTACTGTTTCTAGAGTCGTTTTATTATAGTTTTTCTCTTAAGAATAGTTTGTTCTCATAACAAATCATTTAAATGTTGCTGTATAAAACGTTACTGTATGAAAAGCTTTTCCAAAATTTAGATTGTGAAGTTGTGTATATAATAGTACTTAATGTTTTTTTAAAAAGGCAAGTACATACTTGCACAGGGAATAAAACATTCTTGAGTTGCATACTGTGCTTCAGTAGCTATCTTTGCTCAGGTCATTAGCATACTTGCAGATCATTTACCATGTGTTTGATATACAGAACCAGTGCAGACTTTCTTTAAGCTGCATTTATGACTGGGTGAGTAATCAGCTTGCTAAAAATGGACATAAAGAGGATACACATGAAGAAGTTTTACCCAAAGTTGTTCTAAATATCACAGCTGGAAATCTAATTTTGCTTATATTTATGTATCCCTTTATTGTACTTTAAAATTTATCATCTGTGTGAATTCTTATTTTTATTATAATAAAATTATAATAAAATCTAATTTTTATGTTTTTATTATTATATTTGAGACATAATTCAAAGACAAAACTCAAATCAAAAGCCAAACATAATTGAACATTTCGTTTCGCTAATGGAAGGGATAATATTATTCGCATTTTACATATGTAAGTTTCATTACTTTAAAATTTGTGACCCAACTTCAGTGACCTAACTTCAATTGTCATAAAAAAAGACAACTTTTTTCTCCATTCAAATGGAAAAAAAGTAAAACGATATTTACTTTTAGAAAAATGAAGAATGTATCTGTGAACACTTTGAGATTTTGTACTTGCTTTTGCAGTTAGGGAAGATTAAAGAAACCATATCTGTCTACTTATATGTGTCAGAATACATTATTGTTAAATAATAGATCATAGTTTGAGGGATCTCAAAGAGTAGGTATGTACAGGTACTTGTGTGTATGTATAACAATTAATGTTATATTTTATAAAAGCCTTGTTTACTGATGTATTTCTCCAAGAGATTGTCTTCTAAAAAATTATGGATAATATGTACATGCATTTAAATTCTAAGTAAAGAAAATAGTAAGTTTACTTGTGTAAGGAGTACTAAAATGTCTTTAAACTATATATGATAAAATGTGTAATAAAAACATGTACTTGTAATTAAAATAATGATCAAAAATATTTACAGAGACAAATCTGTAATCTATGGTTTTAAAATTGCTTTTCAGTTAATGCTGTTTATCTTAAGATATTATTCTAAGTTGTCGAGTATATTGTGAACATTTAATATCAGCTTTTGAGGTGAAACAAACTTTTTAAAATTGGATAGTTTTACTCAAGAACAATAGTAAAATTTCAATGTATCATGGGCAACATTTCAAAATAGTAAAACAGTTAATATTAGGAAAAGTGGAAATTTTATTTTGGGCAAAATGGCTTCAAACCCTCAGGTGAAATTCTTATTGAAAGCTAATTAACAAAGATATTGATGCCAAGACTGTGGGGTTGGATAAGGGATGAAAGAGAAGCAACATCTGCTGACCCTTTAAGACCACTTCAATATTACGATAAGGTTATATTAATTTATCATCTGTATTTTCATAATTGAAGTTGTAAAAAAATATCATTGAGTTTTTTTGTTTTTTTCCCCTCTGGAATATTAGAGGGAAACTACACTAGAAAACTACTAAGAAAGTGACAGTTACAAACTCATTGCATTTGATAATTGTTGTCATTAAATACTTGGTAGTTATTTCATAGTCATAGTTAGCCACACATAGTGTTATAATGGAATAGATATGATCAAAATGGGAAAGGAATTTTTCTCATATGGCATGTAAATGGGTGGCACATGGAATATGGATTTTGATAATAGTTGGAATTAATCAACGATAATACAGAACATAAAATTTGATTTTTTTTTTTCATTTATATTTTGAGTGCAAGCCTTATATCCAGTCTATTCGTTGGGACCAAAATTTCCCACTTACCTTAGTTCTCTTTTAGGGCACAAGATACTCTCTACTTGTGCCCCAAGTGTAGCAATATTAGAGATCCTCTATCATTGACTGTTTCTCCCAAAGTCAGTCAGTATTGACCTGAGTCCTACATAGCAACTGAAAATTAGCACTTTGCTTTTCTTCCTTGTGAAAGTAATCAGATATAACAAACCTTACAATGGTCTTATCATGGTTTAATTATCCATATATCTGGGATCTTTAAGCTGTCTTTAAGCTGTCCTCTGGGTTACATTTCTAAAATTATGTAACCTGCAACCTCTGCCCATATACAGGGGCAGACATTGCCTGTTTTCAGTAAGTTCCTCTTCATAACTAAAGCAGGAAATAAGAGTACCCATCCTGCTTCCCATTATAGATACTTTCTGCCATGTTCCCTTACCCACTGCAGTCCTTGTAAGCAGGAAATGTTCTGTTTAAGTTTTAAAAATGCATTTGAAGGAAAAGTGGCACAACTCAAGTATTTATTGTCTTTAGAAGTTATTCAGCTACAGGACAACAGAAGTATGGTCACTGGAGGAACCAATGACTTCACTAAAGTGATTTGAGCAGAGTGAATAGCTGGAAGGGCATGGATTTCAAAATAGAAAGGACAGCCAAGAAAGCAAACAAGAAGTATGAAGCTGAATGATTACAGAATATAAAGCTGCATCACGCGGAGTGCCACATCAGAAACTAGAGTATTAGTTATGTCAAATGCGTGTTTACTGCAGATCTTTAGAATAATGGCAGTATTGGATGATAACCTCAATGTAATACTTTGTTTTAATTTTTATATTTGTTTTATAAAGAAAAACTTACTTTCTGATTAACAGAATTTTTTTTAAAAAAACTACCTTAAAAATAACATTTTCAATATTTGTGGTTTATTTGCTATTCAAAACACATTTTTATGAATTGGAAATATTGTAAAAGTCTGTTATTATAAAAGTATGAGATTATTTTTACATGGAGGAATGCTTTAGTTATTTTTTAGAAAAATCTACAGGTAAAAATAGTAGAAAGATGTAGTATACATTGAGAATGTATTGAATTTTATCAGTTTGAATGTATAATTGCTGTCTGTTACAAAGAATGCTTATTTTTCTATACTTTCATTAGCATTATAGCTTAAAATGCCTCTTAAACAAGTATTTGAAGACTCACAAGATATATTTTTATTAAATGAAATATTTTTCTCGATAAGTGGGAAGTATAACTTCCTGATTTATTAAACTTCGCTTAATGGATTATACATTTTTAAATATTACCTCTAAGTTCTAACAAAAAATTTGGGAGATATTTTGAATTAGAAGTTTGTATTTTTCAAGAATAATAAATATAGTTAAATGTTCATAATTTTTATATTTTATAATGTTTAAAATTTCATAGTGTGCTTGTTTCAGACTTTCTATTTTACCTGGAAACAGAATAAAAAAATATTTTCACACTGTGAAGCTATGTTTCTATCTATTTGTTAAACAGTTGCATTAAATATTTTAAAATGCCCTTGGCAGGGATTTCATTTGAAATGTAGGCTTATATCCAGGTAGGAGAGTCAATATGCAAAAGCTATAAGGAGAGAACTGTTCTCTTCCTTCCTTCCTTCCTTCTTGCTCTCCTCTCCCTTCTCTCTCTCTCTCCTTTTCTTTCAAGGACATGATTATAGACCACCAATATTTAAATCACTAAAAAGGAAGTTGTAACATAAGAATGGAAGACAGTGAGAAGTAATAGGATTGATGAATTGTAGCTCTCAATGGAGGTTAATTTTGTTACTGGTTACTAGAGCAAGTGTGGTTGATAGAAGCATCTCAGAATGAGACGTTTCAAATTGATACTATGGAAAAGATTCTGTTTTTTGGTAATGACAATGTCTCGAGCATTACCATGAATGAGAATGCCTATAGTCAGGAGTACAGGATCATTTGAAGAGAGGAGGTGAGGGATCTCAACTACCAAAGTGTTGTAAGTTTATTTCTGAAGCACAAATCACCAAGAATATTGATAGTAATATTCTCTAATATTATTGAGTGATTGAGAGTGAGATATAGAGGATATAAAACCTTTAAAGAATTGACTGGAGCATATCAAGTACCTGTATATAAATAAGGGTGTACTGGGTCTAGTATTCTGATATGAGAGTCAAATTGGTTTTCAAGATGATGAAGACCTAGTTGTCTAGAATCTGCAATTGGAAGCAAAAAAGGACATATACTTTTGTGGTAGACAGAATAATAGCCATCCATAGAGGTCTATGACCTAATTCTTGGAGCCTGTGAATATATTTCCTTTCATGGCAGAGATGACTGTGCAGATGTAATTAAGTTACAAATTTTGAAATAGGTAAGCTATCGTGTATGATCCAAGTGGGCCAAAACACAAGGGTCTTAATAAGAGGGAGGCAGGAGGGTCAGAGACAGTGAGGGAGATGTGATGACAGAAGCAGAGATCAGAGTGATGTAGCAAAGAGGTTTCTAGTGAGAAGCCTCTAGAAGCCGGAAAAGGAGATGAAAAGACTCTGCCTTTGAGGCTCCAGAAAGAACCCAGCACAGTAAACTTATTTTAGACTTCTGACCTTCCAAACTGTAAAATAATAAATTGGCATCATTCTCAGCCATTAAGTTTGTGGTGATTTGTCACAGCAGCAATAGGAAACTGATAAAACCCCACATCCAAATACAAGGGAACATAATTTGAGAGAAAATACAGACACCACCAGAGAAAACTATAAAAGAGGTAGTGTCCTCCAGAGACAGCTGGATTTCAGTTAGAGCAGTAACATGAACATTGGTCATAGGGCATATGAGGAAGACATGGGAAAATATTTCATGAGTTTGGGAAGAGTGGAAGATAAGCTCACAAAGAGGATATACACAGACTTGATATGAGTAAGAATCTTAGGGAATGGGATGAACTGGAGTTCTGGGCTTCTCATGATGCCTGGCACAATGAGAATAAAGGACAAATGAGATTTGTATTGATGGTCACAAGACACCAGTGGTAGTGAGGTACAAATGGTATGGAAAACAGGATGGCCTGTCAACGATAATTGCATTTGCCCATGGAGTCAGGAGGCAAAGGAAGGGTAGTCTTAAATGTAGCATTCAGAACTCTTAGGTTCTCTTCTTATTTCAAAGCTATGCAGAGTTCTGAGACTCTCTTATCTCCTTATAGAGAGCATAAAAGGTGAAAGAGAAACCTGATCAAATCAGCAATGCATATGCCTCATAGTCTAAGGAGAGTACATAAACCAACCTCAAATCTGAGTTTAAAAGGGAGAATTAAATGACATTGTGTGTTTTGGGATAAAACAGTTTGCTGATTGCATGTTATGTGAAGTTTATAAGAACCAGAAGTGATAAACAGTTAAATTTGTATTAGATGTATCTATTAGAGTTTCGTAGATAAAAAAAGATCATGAGGTGTTGTGTACAAGAATTATATGAAGTGACAATTAACTGTAGCTGTTCATCCCTATGTTGGGAACCAGAACATAGGTGAGAGGTTTAGCTGTTTCACATTGAACTTTAGAAAAGCTTACTTTTTATATGTATTTTTATGGGGGCAAATTCCTAAATAATATGGATCACTCAAATAAAAGATAATATTCAAAGAACTTTAAGTAAAAGACCAATGCATGCAAATAAAATTGCACTTTCATCAATAGTGATAGAAAAAAATGCTTTTGATGATTCTTCACATTCTTTCTTTTTGAAAAATGAATACCTTATTCTACTGCCTGCTTTCAGTGAAATATGTTAGTGCATGAATTTTGTAGAAGATGAATCCATAGGAAATTATCAGAGCAGCGATATAAGTCTCAAAGCCTAAATTCAATAGCAGTTGTACGTGATTAGTTCAGCATACAGTACTGGATTTTCACAAACATGCTGACTTATGATGACCAAAATGAGAAATGAATAACCAGCAATGGAGCCTGGATAGCAATAAGTGGAAGTCGGCAGATGGTGTGTGAATATCACACTGGCACTAGAAAATAGCAGAACAGACAGCCATGCTTACTATTATGACAGATTGACTGACTAGAAAAAGCTTGAATGCACTTGTGTTATTTTCCCTAGTGTTTAAATTGGAGACATAAAAGTTCATATTAAACTCTATATCAGTTAGAAATGATAAGTCAAATTTAACTCAGTGTAGCCTTGATATATCTGTTCATTGTGTATGTGTGTATGTGTGTGTAATCTATACGCTAATTAGCATAGAAAATGAACTATTTTTGCATCATTACAGATACCGATTGTTTAGTGGATGTCCTTTGAAGTAAAACGAAGTGACCCCAGAAAAACATGAATAATATTCTACTAACTTTATATGATATACTGCTTATGATAAAATTTATGAAGTTTAATTATTTTTGAAGAAAACATAGCTGCTAAGGTGATTTAAGCAGAAGCATCATTCATCTCCACCTTACTTCAAAAGGTTGCATTAAATCATCAAAACAATAGCTATCTTTATACTGTAATGATGTGTCATCTTATCTATAAATTTGTAGATGAGTCAAGAGTGAATTAAGAAATGCAGGCTTTCAGATAAGCAAATACCATGGTGCTTGAATTTAAATGATCAATGACAAAACAAAATATATTAGGAATATGAGGAACTATTCATTCAAGGAATACATCAATGCAAATCAAAACCACAATGAGATACCATCTCACACCTGTTAGAATAAATGTTTTCAACAGGACAAGTAATAACAAATATTGGAGAGGATGCAGAGAATAAGGAACCCTGATACACTGCTGGTGGGACTGCAAATTGGTACAGCCACTATGGAAAACAGTGTGGAGGTTCCTCAAAAAACTAAGAATTGATTTACCATACAATCCAGCAATCTCTCTACTGGGTATTTACCTTAAAGACTTGAAAACTCATATCTGAAAAGATATTTGCACAACAATGTTCATAGCAGCATTATTCACAAGGGCCAGGACACAGAAACAACTGAAGTGTCTTGTGATAGACAATTGGCTAAAGAAGCTGTGGTACATATATACAATAGAATATTACTCAACCATAAGAAGAGATGAAATGCTGCCATTTGTGACAACATGGATGGATCTCAAGATAATCATGCTAAGCAAAATAAGCCAGACAGAAAAAGTTGAAAACCAAATAATATCACATATGTGGGATATAAATCTAAAAGCAACAGATGAACAGAACAAACAGAGACTCATGGACATGGACAATAAACTAGTGGTTATCACAGTGTAGGGGAGGAAGTGGGAGGGGGGAAGTAGATGGGGTAAAAGGGGTCAAATATGTGATGACAGAAGGGAACCTAACTATGGGAGGTGAACATAATGTAAATATATATATGCCTTACTATTAAAATGTACAACTGAAACATTGGATTTTGTTAACCAATGTCACCATAAAAATTAATAGAAAAAAAGAATACATCAATTATACAATTTGAAGATGTGTTATAGAGATGGAAATCATATATCTCTTAAAATTATCAAATACTGTCATCAAAAAAAGTTCAAATAATTCTGCAAGAAATTTTTAACTTTATCCATTTATTATGTAAACTCTCTTATGACCTGTGCAGATAAACTATAAATAAGTGAAGCGGGGGAAGATCTTCAAATGTGATCAAACTATGGTAGAATATCAAAATATTATAAATTGTATGGTTGACAGTGTATAAGCTTGTCTATGTAAGATGCAGAAAGCACCCTTGTTCTTCAGCTTCCTGATACACTTAAAATTAACAGAGCTAATTATTTAGGAAAAAGTCTAATTCACTTTCCTATATGGATATTTAGTATAATTTTAAAAAATATTTTGAATAAAAATTATATAATCAAAGTCTGAGTCAGTTTTAAGTAAACTTTGTTTTGTAATCAGTGAATTATCCAGTATTTTTCATTACTTTGATGAATATATGTAATATTTAAATTTCAGAAACATATGTTTGGCATATATTTTATATATATGTTTGACACATATATTGTAATATATATTATATATGTTTGACACATATAGTACACATTATGTATAATGTATATATGTCAGATTAGGCAGAAATACAGTTGTGGAATGTTTAGCGACATCATGGCAAAATTTTCATCTTTCAAGGTGAAAATTGTGACATCTCGTCCATGATTCTAAGCAATATATGTTAAATTGACTAATTCTTTTGAATGTGTTGTTTGATGCTTTTCTGGATCCCATATACTGAATTATGTACACACAGGCTGGCAAATCTACAAAGCCTATTTGAAGAAATAATAAAGATGCTCATAGTTGACCATAAACTCCAATCTCAGTGTTTAGGGCCATTTTATATGTAATTTGTACATAGAATCCAATATACTTGAATATGCTATGTAAGAACTGCCTTTTTTCAGGAATTTAGTTAAATTCTGAAACAGCATACTGAAAATAATAATGTAAATTAATTTTCTAGAGTAGGGACAAGAATCAAATAATGTGTATTATCTCTATTTACTGGTGGAAAGATAAAATTATTATCAAATACTATTATCATCCTCAAGGTTTAAAAAAGAGTGAATATTTTGGAAACTAATTTCATATCCAACTGCCCAATTATGTTCATATCAGTTGTAATTTCCAAAAGATATTCATCTGTGTCACTCTTAATTGACTAATATCATAATCAACAGCCACATATATTTTGCTTGATTTCAAACTAATATTAGGTATCACTTAGCTTTGGTGTATTTGAAACATTTCTCATAATTGATGCAACAGAATACCCAGTCCTTTTCTGTTATTGAGGAAAAGTGAAAAGAGATCTATAGACAGACTGGCTATGTGAATTATTATGAAGATGGTCAGACAAAAAAAGTTCTTTTGGTTATTAGAATTTTAAAGTAGCAATAAGATCAAGGGAATGTCCTTCAAACTAAAATCGAGTGACTAAATTTTGAGAGTAATAGAAATACCCTTCAGGAAGTAAATTAAACCCTGGACTGACTTGAGTCAATTCTCAAATCAGAAGCAACATCTGTGTTCTTTATATGAGAAAACTAATTTTTTTAAAAAAAGGAAAAAGAGGAAATGGAAAGGAGAATGAAGATAGTAATGCTGCATCAAGTATTTTGGTAAAATTATTCTCTGAAAACAAATAAAGCTTAATATATAAATATAAAATAGGGAGGGATATGTGTGTGTGTATATATACACATATGTATATGTATATACATATGTGTGTATATATGTATATGTGTATATATATATGTATTTCTAATTTCATACATATGTATATATATAAAATTAGAAAGCTGGGTTCTTCCCTTGGATTCAGAGGATAAACCTAGAGATAATTTTTAACATTTGAATATACTTAATTCAGGAAATTAAAAACCCTAAAACATAATTGCCAGAGGAACAGGGTCCAGGATAACCCCTGCTGAGTGAAGAATGGACTTCAGTTGCTTAATATTCAGATGGGACCCACAGAGGTGTGAGGTGGCAAGCTATTGCAGCTATTCAACTAAGTATAGAAATATTTCAGAATTCTAACAAAAGGTACAGTCATGTAAACCTAGAACTAGGAAAAAGTATTTGTTCTCCATTGTAATAGGTGTCATTATGTATAACTTGGGAACTAGTTACAAGGAGTCATGTTTTGGATTATCTATGAAAATGCAGTCTGTTCTAAATGGGAATGAAGCCAGAGAAGGGAGACTAGGAGATATACTCATGATAATGTACATAGTCTTATTTGCAGTTGATCCTGAAGTGCAGCTACATTCCTACCCTTTTTGGGAGGTTTGTTTCTTGACTCCTTCCTACAATCACAAAAGTATGTGCACAAGTACTTCCAGATGGGAGAAACTAGAGATAAGGATGATGATTTATTATTATTATGTAATTTTTGGAGTGATGATATAAATAATATCAGTAAAAATATGTTCTATGGCAAAATAATAACATTAGAAGAGTTTAGTGATATTTATGGAAAAATTGCTTAATATAAGTAGAATTTAACAAAACTGTAATCAATAGAAAATTTGTTAAGCCTCTGGAGTAATTGATGGATTTTCTAGATATCCCCCATCAAAGAATAAATATAGAGAATTTGCATAACATAATTAATACATGTAATCCAAATAAAATATAATAGAAAGCATCAATTAGACATACCAATAAGGTA
>NW_006442107.1:18439821-18445268 GCF_000325575.1 Pteropus alecto | reverse complement strand
TCCTGATCTTAAAATATTAACACAAAATCAGTAAAAAATGCATTAATAATAATCTCTCTACTAAACAACCCTTGATGAAAAACAAAAATGATAATAGGAATTTTAGAATACACAGTACTGATTGATAACAAAACAACTACATATCAAAACTTAAGGGATAAAGCTAAAGAAGTAATAAAGAAAAATTTGATGCCTTAAATGTTCACATTAGGTAAGAAAAAAAAACTGAAAATTAATAAATACACAGATTAATATGTTATAAATGTCACAGTATGCCCAAATAAGACTAATTTGATTAACTGGAAAATGTCTTAAAAAGAAACCCTCACTAACTCAAGATAAATATACATATTGAAACATTGCAAATTAAATTTTAATTTAAAATTTTCCCACAAATAAAGCTCTATCCCAAGAGGATTTTTGAAGGGATTTCTATTCAATATGTAAGAAATAAATAATTCCAATATTACACAAATTTAGGAGATATAAAATTAAGGTACATGCTGACTCATTTTTCAAAGAATTTAATGTATTTTTGTTGTAAAACATAAGAAATAAGTAAAATCAGGACAATTAAAGTTTACTCTTACTTATGAAGAGGAAAATTGAAAAAAAAATAATTTAGCAAACCAAATTTAGTACTGAAAAGAACAACAGTATAACAGCCAGGAATGTTTTCTTATGAGACTCCAAAGTTAGTTCATTATTAGAAAATTGATTAATGTAAATGTCTACATCAAAACATTAAATAGAAAAAAATGTATGAACAATTTCAAAATATACAGGAACAACTTTGAATTGTTAATAATAACATATAAATATCTTTGCAAACTAAGGTTAGAAAACTTAATTTGATAAAGAACATCAAAACCTATAAACAAAATACACAAAAGTTAAAAGTAAAAAAAAAAATTGTTTTAGTATCAGGAACAGGAAAATATAGGTAGCTATCACCATTTCATTGAATATTGTGCAAAAGTTAGAGGTCGTAAACTAAGCAATAAAAATAATAAAATGTAAAAGGACTGAAATTGAAGAAGCCAGTGTCATTATTTATGTATGGTATGTTCTATCTAGGAACCCTTAAAATGTATACAGAAAAGATATGAGTTAATGAGTTAGGATGGCAATATTTCTAGAATAAAACTAATATTAAAAGTGGTTTACTGCATTTCCATACCCAAACAACAATTAAAAATTTTACTTAAAAATGTCATTTACATAATGATAAAAATATAATACAGATTGAAATAAATACAAAAAAAACATGATTTTTAAGGAGAATAATCTATTACTGTATTGAAAACATTAAATAACATAAATTGAAAGTTATACCAAAATACGTAGAAATTTTCTATGATTAAAAAATGTGTATGGATCCAATGCAATGACACTATCATTGTGGAGTTTTTCATATAAACTAATAAATTAATTCTAAAAATTGTAGAGGCAAACATAAGAATGAAAGAAAGAACACTTCTTAAGTAGGAATTTATTTGAAAGGATATGTCTTATAAGGCTTGTTTGAAAATTATGGTAATTAAGATAGTGTGCAGTTGAATGGGCAGACAAGTAACCAGTGGAATTTTAACAAGAGACCAGAAACAGAGAAATACTTACTTGAAAACTTGATACTTGATAAATGGACAAATGCAATGCACTGAGGGAAAGTATGAATTTTACAATAAATGTTGCTGGAACTGTTTTATCATAAGAAACAGAGAGAGAGAGAGAAATTTAATGTTCTCACAAAGAAACAACAAATAAAAATCAATTAGAAATCAATTTCAAGAAGATTAAGTACTTATTGCAAAATAAAAAGATATAAAGCTTTTTAAAATATAATTAAAGAGTCAGAGATAATGTTTTATAGTATCATGATTAGAAAAATTTTTAAATAAGATATAAAAAGTATTAGCCACAAAGGAAGTGATTGATGAATTTGACATTAACAATGAAGCTTGAAGCTTGAAGTTTATCAAGACACATAAATTAAAAAGAAATATTGAGTGAAAAAAGAGTAAGAGAATCATTAGAAATATATAACCAAAATGATTAGTCTTTTAAATACATTAGTAATTTCTATAAATCAATGAGAAGTAGATAATCCAGCAGGCTGAAAACATAAATGGGCACTGCCTAGAAGAGAAAACAAGAATGGCCCATACAAATAAGCAAAGATTTTAAACTCTTTAGAGTCAAAGAAATGTAAAATAAATATAATTTTAAGGATTCTATCTACCATATAAGAATAACTATTGGGAAGGATATGGAGCAATCAGAATTCTCAATTTATATCCCTAGTTCTAGTATAAATTAGTACAAGACCTTTGGAAAATCATTTGGTATTACCTATTAAGACTGATTATTACATGCATACTCAAGAATCAGTAATTCCACTCCTCTGTATGTTCTCTATATAAATATGAATTCCCTATACACACATTCTATAGAAATCCACCAGAGGATATGATAAAACCATTAATGTCAGCTTTGTTGATATAATGAAGTAAATTGAAATAATTGTTTATCAAGAAGAAAATTACAGAATACTAGTACCAGGTTTGTGTAGCTAAATACCATCTGATGATGAAAGTGAAACAAAGTATAAATGAATTTTAGAGGAGTATATAAATAAATCCTTTTATATAATATTTAGTATAGGGCAAAACTAAATATATATTCAGTTGTGTTTATATCTCATATATTGATATCATATGAAATATTATATCATAACATAGAGAGATATGATAAAACAGCTAGTTTGCCTCAGTGTGACAATATCAGTTAAAATTTTGAAATACTATTTGATAAGCAGCATTGTCCTGCTCACCACAAGAGCCCCCCACCCACACCGTGCCAGTTGCTCAGAATGTTCCCACTCCTATCCTAGGACCTTCTGGTTATGTTTTCTATTAATACCTCTCACCAGAAGCAGATTCGTAGTGAAGCAAATGAAATTGATGCTCATGGTCCTTTACTTGCAGGGCCTCCTCCTAGATTCCACTTTGTATTTACATTGAAAGAGATCCTCCCTACTACTTCATCCCAAATTGTGCTAGCTTCAATCCTCATAATATCTAAATGCATCCACCAAAAATGGGGCCTCCAAGACCCTACCCCAGTTCTACCCAGCAACATTTATTCTGGTTGTTCAGTGCCTGATTTTAAATATTGTGAGGGTCATCCTTATGTCTCAGAAAAAATAAAAGCAAAGGAATAATAACACCAAATTCAGCATACCAACTTCTTCTGGGAGGTCTGACTGAATTCAGGAGAGACTGACGGTGGTTCTAAAATTCAGATAATATTCTAACTTTATATAAATTGTTAGTACATTAGTAATTGTTTTATTACTCTATAAATTATTAATATACATTACATACTATCTTGTATAATTCCATCCACAATTAAAAATATATAAAAATATAAGGTAAGGTTGACAACCTTTTATAAAAATTAAGCAGTCTAGTCGAGATGTGTCTGGAGATGTATTTGGGCATGAATATATTAGTTCGAATTGCTTATGATACATGAAATATCAAAATGTCAAATTATCTACACGTGGGGAACATCTTTCTTTTCAATAAGATATTCCTGTTTCCTCAATATATTCACTTATCCTGCTTATAGGTGAGACATTTTTAAACTGTTACAAGTTAGTTTTGCTCTGTGCAGAGGTAGATCTCCATAAGCAAGACCATGTATCACCTAAGTTAATTCTTAAAAATACAAATTCTAAACTAGTTCCAAGGCCAAATGTGTGAGAATATCTGAATTAGCCATGCAGTATTCAATATTTGACAAGATTTCTGATTCTGACAAATACTCGGATTTTAAAGCCAGTCTATGTTTTTTGTAGAAAACTAAGTTATTTTTTCTTCTATATTACATTACAATAAATTTAATTTATTTACATAATAGTATGCCCTTGTCCTTATATAGTTTTAATTTAGTCCAAAGAAATGACAGTGAAGATTTTTTTTAATCTTTCTTTAAAGGAGACATTATATAAACTCTAAAAGGATTAAAATGATTCTGTTGGCCATCATATAATATAAGTATATTTTTAGGTTTTAAACTGTTCAGAAAATATTAAGATCACAATAAAATATTTAGCAGTAGTCATATTATTCTTTTAAAAATTTTACATATTCTACTGCATATTATTTACATAACAGCATTGAAATTGATTATGAACTTGTTTTATTTCAACAAAATCTTCTAAATAAAAATAATACATAATAAAAATATTATGTAAAGTAATTGCCTCCAAAATTACTCATTATTGCCTTTATCACATTACATGCATCAGAAGCCATAATCATCATCTCGATTTTCATTACAGAAATATATTTAGTTTATACCTTGGCATTATTCTGATTATGCAAAGTCCCATTAAAATTAGTAATGAGCAAAACTGAAAATGTACGAATATCCAAGCTGTATATATGTGGTAGCTTTTCTTAATGGAAATATATTAAAAATGTGTAGCTCTTTGGTCTGGGAGATTTGTAAATGTGTTCTGATGTGGTGGTTAGTGTTTTTATGCTTCCATTTGGCTTAAGAGACATAGTTTATATTTTACATAAAATTAATTATTGATATATTAAAAAATTATAGTAGATGCTAACGGAAGATTGTTGGAACATATATGTTAATTTTTCTTATTGTTTCAAGAAATTTTAAACCACTATGATAGTGGCACCACAGATGGATAGATTTAAGAATCATTTGCTCTGCTATCTTCTGAGAACTCCAGAAATTTCTGAAGAAATGGATGTCTACTCAGAAATGTTAGAGCTACAAGGAATCCACAGAGCCCCATGGAATTTGCTTCTCTTCTTGAGCTGTCTTTAGTGATGGAATTATGTTAGAATATATTAATTTCTCAGTTCAGCAATGCAGTCTATTCTGGAAGAATGAGTGAAGTGCACATCACGTTCTGATTTCAGTTGTCATCTTTCAATACACACTATATAAAGAAGCACACAAACCAAAAAGAGACTCTAAGGGGCTCTCTTGTTACATATGATATGTTTTTAGTACCAACCCAAGTTCAAAAACAAAACCAACCAACAAACAAAGCTAGCTATTCCTCAAATTTCATCTCTTCTCTCTCCAGTGCAGGGACATATTTCATTGCCCAGCTGAAGTAAATCAATAGCTAATGAAAAAATTAGGCTGGATGATTTATTTTTTTTTAATCCATCAATGATTAAATGGCATTTTGTGCTTATATGTTATATAATAAAGGCTTTCAACTCTTGCAAGCTAGAGATTTTCAGAAACGAGAGCCAAGTCAATATTAACCACCTTTCATGTTCAGAGAAATTGGTCTAATGACACAGAGAAGGGAACAAATTAAACATTATATGTAGAATGAATGAATGACATATATATGGATGATTTAATCTGATTGTTTAAAATTATACCCAGGTATTATC
>NW_006442107.1:18397274-18439629 GCF_000325575.1 Pteropus alecto | reverse complement strand
AAATATATTTTCCAGAATTATGTGCATTATATAATTAATAGTAATTATTTATAAATGATTACATAATGTTTTAGGTTTTCATTCATATTAATGACATTTTATTCTATTATGTGCCATGTCAATTTTAAGAGAAATTAAAATTAGATGGTTTTAGCTTTATCTACAAACTATGTTTAAAGAAAAACAATGAGTGTATCCCAGTATAAAAGAGCAGAACTATATCTTTGAATTTAAAAATATCTTGAATATACATATTTGTAGCTTATTATCATTTACATATGTTTTTAAGCAATGAAGGTAAATGCTTCAAGCAATAACTTTGGTGTATATTTTACCAGAATGCCACAGTATTAGACTAAACTTAGTACATTTACTCTGAAATACAGTAAATACTGAACAATAGTTTGCAAAATGAATAGACAAGTACATGCTGAGTATACTCTACCATTAGACAGTATTTTGATCATACAATAATTAGATCAATTAGATTTACTATATACAAGTTTATCCTCAAGCAATCAATTAACTTGCAAATGGGATAGGTGATTCATGCCTGTTAAACTCTATAGGTAACTGCTAATTGAATCAGACATCAAACATGTGGTTTAATATGTGGATATTATGATAGATGAGCTAACCGGCTTAACAAACTTTCACACCATGTCATAATTATTTAGTTATCTATGTACTTAACTCTGTATACAGTTTACAAAATGTTCACATCTGTAATACCACTTTTTTCAAAATATGGTACTCAAAGTTAAGCAATTATGAATTAGGCTATATCAATTTGATCAGAATTAGCAGAATTAGAAGCAGTAATTCAGGTTTCTGTCTTTAAATCCAATGTCCTTTTTACTGTGTGATAACTGATTAAATATATTTTGAAATATAGATAATAGATATACAAAAGTGAGTAAACATATATATCAATAGCATGACATTAAAATACTAGGAGGTTACTACATTTGCCATATTTAAAATCATAATAATAGATAGTTTAAGTAATTGTTAATGCTACTAATTTATACATTTTACTTTTTAACTATAATGTAATCTTATTACACAATCCATATATTTCTCATTGGCTAACAGCCAAGAGAAAATAACAAATATAAGCAAAGTTAGAAAAATTTCAGAATAATTTGCTTAAAATGAGCAAAGATATAGGAAACTGTAATATCTGACTTCAAACTGTTTAAGAACACTCATGTGAAAGAATAGGAATTTGGTCTATTTGTCATCAGATTGCTACATTAACTAGACTTCATGAGATGCCATCTTTTGCCTGAGGAAGCTTCATCTAGAATTTTGGACATTAAAGGACTCAGACTATAATGAAGTTGAGTCTTTGTTTCTGCAGTTAGTTACACTATATGTACCTGCTAGAATGCTGTAATTTTTTCACTGCAAAGATGCAGGCGGAGTGGGAGGATTTGATTTCTCAGAAAGATTAATAAAATTAATCTCCTAGGACAGACTGTTTTCTTAAAACCTGAAAATTCCCATTGCAGAGACTGAGTTCAGCATGCAAAAGATATTTCAGTGTTTTTATGCCTGTGAAAGTTAAAGGGCAGAATACAATGGTCGGAAGTGGGGAGTGCTGTCAGACCAGGAACTGGTCTGTTAGAAACTGATCTGACAGTTTCTAACAGCTCAATGAGAAACTCCAGAGTAAAGATTGCCATTTTTAGAAGTATCCCATATCTGATGGGAGTATCTAAGTCCCTGAATGACTTTCTCACTCCTTTTCTGGGAGCTAGTCCAAGAAAAGTCTGCCCCTGGAACCATCACCTTCCTTAGCTATTCTGCTGGAGAGACCCTGAAAAAAGTTTGACTGGCTTGAAAGCTGAAGCAAACTCTGAAGAACCTGCAGTTGGCGGCCATCACCTAGCCATATTTCTCAGAGTTGGACTAGATTTCTTTCTTGAAGGGGAACCTGAAGGTGCATATCTGTGCCTGCCACACCACACTACCTCCTACCACACTCCCTCCTATGACACCTCCCACTTTGCAGAAACAGGCAGTCACACAGGGTAAAAAACTTGGAGTCATTACTCACTCCTCCCTTTAACATATCCTATGTGACCTAGGAGTAAATTCTGTTGGTTCTACCATCAGACTCATCCATGTCTCACTGCCTTCATGCCTACTGCCCAAGTTCAAGCCATCATCATCTTTTTTTTCTGGATTAATGTGATAACCTTCTCACTACTGTTACTGATTACCAGCTTCTCCCCTTCAGTCTATTTTCTGCACAATATAGCATATCTCCCTTTTGTTCTCAAATCTTGCTGTCTATATCCAAAAGTCATACCATATCTTTTATGTACTCAAACTCTTCAATTGTTTCTTTTCTTGCACTAAGTAGAACAAAAGTATATCTAGTTCTTTCATTACTGTATCATTTTTTATCTTTATTCTGACCTCTAACCCTCTACTTATTCTGTTCCAACCTTAATATTCCTCAGATAAGCCAAGCACCCTTCTGCTTCTAGGCCTTGAACTTGCTATTCCTTCTCCCTTTCAGATATATTCAGGTATTTGATAAATTGACACCTTTTCAGAAGGACATTCCATGACAATTCTATTAAAAGTGCAATCCAAACCATAACTCCAAGTTGAAACTTGGCACTACCATTTCTGTTTTCGCTTTATTTTTCTTCTTAGCACTTATCAACAATTGTTAAATATGATGTCTAAAGGCTTGGACAGACCCTAGCATTTGGTATGTTTTCAAATGAATTTTTGTTAGGTGAATGAACTATCAAAAACTATCATTTTCCTACTTTTAATCTCTCATGGGCAATGGGAATTGAGTGTTTACACATTATTTTACATTGGACAAGTAAGAATTATTATCCCCAAGTCTTTATCATTTCCACTACATTGTGGGAATTAAATACAATAATCAACTTTCAAGAATCATGCAATAACTTTATAAACTTCACCAAAGACTTCCTTATTAATTAGTGTCTCATGAATCTCCCACAAGTACACATAATTTTTATCCAACCTTTGATATAAAGACATAACTCAGTCTTTAGCATAGGTTTTATTTAAGTGAGTGCCCTCAGATTTTTTTTCACAAAATAGAAACATTTATTCATTCATTTACAGATCTATCCATCTACATCAACTATTTTATTCATATATTCACTCATTTATTAGATATTTTCAAATGTGCAATTAATTCCCTGATGGTTTACTTGCAAGTAAGAGAAACAAAGTTACTACCTTCATGGGATTTAAATATATATAAGCATTTTATATAAACTGACACCAGTATTAAAAATTAATTTTAGGATCAATGGGTACAGATATCATGAGAATCTAATCTAGGTTAGAGATCAAAAAATACCCATAAACACATAAACATGCACATGCACACAAACCAGTGTCTTGATGGAGCAAATGAAGAACTTAACACTATTCCAATGCAAAGGAATAAAATACATGAGGAGCCAGAGTCAAGAAAAAAAATGGGGCATAATTTGAGGGAATGTATTATGCTTAACTTAGCTTTCTACACTAACTGTATTGTATCTTGAATGAACCTGGGTGCCATTAAAGTATTTTAAGTAGAGGACCGAAGTTATCAGAATTATATTATTTTGGAATTGCTCTTATGGTAATGTTGGAAGAGGAATTGAAAAGTAGTATCTGCTGATACTTGATTCCTCATGCCTTGATAATTGAAACTGTTCTCACTAAGGTTATCAGTGACCTACATGTTGCTAAACATAGTTTATATTTCTCATCCCTTATCTTGCTCGACTTCTCATTATCACTTAATACTTCTGTAGTAACGGAAAGTAACCAGAAGGACAGAAGTTTACAGATTCATGTGATATACAGAATAAAAAATAGACAAGATCCTAAATGGGGTATACTGGGTTGGATACAGAACCCAGTTAGTGAGACTTAGTTTTAACATAAGTAGGAATGACAGAGTCATAGGAAAAAAACAGCTTTCAAAATTATAAATTTGATTTAAATCAGTCATTTTTGAGAATAGCATTGGAAATTGATTATTGAACCTACTTAGATTCCCAGGCAGTACTGGACCATGAATTTATACTGGCACAAATCTTGGTTATCATGAGCCAACAGTCAAGTTCTAGCCATTGGAGTTCATATCTGATTCTGGTTTTGACAGACAGTTATCAAGGAGAGATATAAAGGTAAGAGTTTCATATACTGACAGTTTGGTTAACCGTTAACTAAAGTTTGGGCTATGACATCTAAGAAAGTGAAGAGAGACTTATTAGAGTTAAATGGAAAATTATTAAATGATCTATGTTGTCCTAAGTTGCCATGTTTATATACAACAAAGCAAAATTAGTATTTCGTCGAAAGGTAATTTTCAACTTTTTCTTTGAAAGCGAGGTTATTTAAGTAAATTTCTGGAATTTTCTAGATTAAGTGTGTACTTACCCTACGTCATTCTAGAAGCTTTCGGGCCTTGTGGGCCACATTCAGCCCAAGTACCTGTTTTTGTTGGGCTAGCAGAGTGTTAAAAAAGTGTTTCAATGTCTTTGGTTCTAAAACCTTACCAGAACTATTGTTGTATACCAGCCTCTCTACCTATAAATGAAAATTGTCTAACCTCTAATGAAATTTGAGTGTATAACTCAAAAGAAAACAGCATACATGCAAAACATAAAACTTAAAGGCAACATATCAGGAGAAAGTATTTTCATTAATTAAATATCATTATTCTTATAGCTCATATTCTTGTGAGATAGATTTTCAAGTGCACATAAAGTATTTTAAATGCAACATTTTCTTGTTTTGCTATAAACTAAGAAATAATGCAAATGCAACTATTCCTTAAGCAAATGTAACCAATCCTTAGGGCACGCTCGCAAGGATTTTGAGATTTTTCAATGTCAAAGTGAGAAATCCAAATACCATAACTGCTTAGTGTAAGTGTGCTTCTATGTAATATATTTGTCTTCTTCACCCACTCCTACTTTCACGCCTCATTTCACACTACCCTATATACTTGGAATAGCATTCTGATTAATGTTCACTCTTTTCCCTGTCTAGTCTCTTTCCCCTCCCCCTCTTTTCTCTATTCTTTACCAAGCCCATCTGTTTAGTGGCAAACCCACCTGCTGCAATTGCTTCTTTGTCTATTTTTTTCCCTTTTTCTTAGCAATTTCTGTAGCTGCTAATAAAACTCTCTCCATTGGAATTGTGAACTCATTTGAGTGAGAAATCTAATATGCTTGACCTGTTCTCCTTCCTACACATTTCCATATGAAAGCCAGACACTCATAAATAATGTTAGGAGTAATAATATAATTAAGAATATTAAACAAAAGATCTATCCTCTCAAATCAATAGAGATGCATAGAACTCTGAGACATACGTTTTAGATTTACAGCTTACTGCAGAAAAATATGTGAAGCCATAGCACTGAATGTATTTTAAATATTGTTTTTACATAGCTCACCTAAAAGATAAGGATAAACTTTCCACTTTCCTTGAATGACAACAACTATAAAAGTATTTTGGAAAGTAATTTTAGAAATCAAAATTTGCAATGTACATTGTTGACATATTTTGTTAGTATTCAATTAAAATATTTCCACTTTCTGTTTGTTTGACATATGCTTTTTCATTTAAAACCATGAAAATTGATCATCATTTTAAAGACCATCATTTTTTTCCACAGTATCGTTTATAATAATTTAAAAATGGTACTCTACCTTCCTGAACATGTACAAACTTTTTTTTATTGAATAACAAAAGAAAGGTGCCATAGGTTTTATTTTTTTATATCAATTACCAGGGCCATTTATTGTTGACACATATCAATTTAGAAGACTAATGCTTCTTAATAATGACTTTATAGTTGATTATAAGGTAGTAGTTCCATTTAAAAGTGAGTATTATACTACCCTATTGATTTGTGTTTATTATATAGCAGAAGTCTCATGTATACCCTGAAATTTTTATCTTACAGCTGTCTGGAAAAGATGTTTTCTTTTGTGAGCCCAATTCAATTGTAATTTTAGTATGACAGATATAAAACATTAATTAATTCACAATAAATGTAATACATAGATAACTTCACTTTTTTTACTATAGGCAGTCTGCAAAAAGAAGGCTTCAGTGACAAATATATTTTATATAGATATTATTTTTCCCCTCTCTGTGTTCAAATAGACTTTTATGCTTCTGTGATAGCACTTATTCTGTTTCTTATATAAAGGGTATATGTGAATTTAGCCACATTTTAAAGTATATTTTAAGAACTCAGATATAAGGGTAAATTTGTTTTCATTTTGCATATGCTATTAATACCTAACAGACTATTTTTGTTTATCAATACATATTTATTGGAGTAAATATGAATACATTAAGCATTAAGTTTTTAAAAATTTTAACATGTTGATTTAAGAAGTTAATTTTAATGTATTTTATGTTAAAAGTTTTTTTCATGTAGCAGTTTAATAGTATGGTACATTATCTTTTAAATGTAAAATAGGTATAGGAAATACATTAATCGTTATGGTAAGCATAACACAATGTCATAAATAAAAATATATAACACATTTATATATGTATATTGATATATAAATTACCTTATTTTGTTTCAAGAATTATTTGCTGAACTATCCAAGTCTTAGCTATTTAAGAATTTTTCCATTAAAAGAATCATTTCACGTTTCATAGCTCAAAACTACCATTTAGAGAAACATGCATTTAGCTTACAGCAAAATTCTGAAGCTCTCCTGGTGAGAAGTACTTAGATATAAACTGTGAAATGAAAAGAAAACTACACTCATTTTCCTTAGCTCATAACATGATGGTTCAAAAGGAAAGAAACACTTTTCACCAAGAATAAACTGTGAAATGAATTGGAGGTAGTTGAAAGCTGTGCCAGGGGATTTGTAGGAGCAAGTATACAGAACCTCAAACTATTAGTGGTTAATTGAAAGGTGACTTAATTCAACAGAGACTAAATGTAAGTAGCATGAACATTACATCAGCAAAGTGAACTGCAAGAAAAACCATCCTCGATTTTTCTGTAGTGAACAATTTCTGCTTAAAGATTAAGTATACATAAGTCCTCATCATAGTAGTTGTGGCTCCAAAAATATGTGAAAAAAAAAATTTTATATTTTTTTCTGCTGATAGTACTGTGACAGTCACAAGGTCATCAGTTCAAAAGGCAACCTGAAATTAGAGTTTTCAATTAAGTAAGCAAGACACTGAAACAAAGTAGGGGTTATAACTTGGTCAGGCTCTCAGGCAAGCATAGGAAACTAATAACCATGGAGAACATACATCATATTTGACTCAATTATTGAAGCTGAAAACATTGATCAACATATTTCATAAACTGAAAACAGTACTCCTAAGCCTAAAAACAGTAAATTTGTAGCCATAGATATCAATGAAAGCATTTGAAATTTTTATTTTTTATTTCATAGTGGTCACATATATGCAATTTGATATAGTTTTCACTAATACATATAGCTTTACAAAATTTCAGCTGCAGTTATTCAAGTGTGAAGAAAAATATTTTATTTTTAAGCATACTGATATATGAAAATGTTATTCACAAAATAAACTATGAATAAATGCACAGGTGAAATACTATAAACACTTGTTAGACCTCTTCAATGAAGTAATTGGGTTATATTTTAAGCTGAATAAAATAACTCTTGTCAGTAAAATGGTATATGTGACTGTTACTCTTGAAAAAAATTAGTCATTCGTTAGCTAATTGAATGTGATGATTTCTAGGATATTCTTTGCTTATTCCTAAATATGAAAATCCACATCATTTAATTACTCACAGAGGATCATATGTCAAATTTTCAGAACTTTATCTCAAATGTCAATTCTCTACATGAGCATATCTTCCCTTTGGAAGATTCTGCTACTTGAGCATTACTCAGAATCATACAATTTTTACTTTTTTCTTTCTTCTTTAAATGATCATTAATGTATTTTAATATATTTTATTAGTAAATCCAGAAAAGATAGATGTAAAAAAAAGTTGATTCTCCGTTTATTTAGGAATCTTGTATAACATTTAAATAATTTATTTGATAATAATTATTGAGTGCCTTATATGTGGCTAGATTCTGCAAGTTGCTGAGGATATAGGAAAGATAAGTTCCCTTTTTCTATGAATCATGCATATAGTTAAAACAAGAGCTAAAGTTTTCCATTGGTTATAATTATCAAAACATCCTTAGCCACATTATTAAGAAGGAAAATTTAAAGTCCACTTAAAACAAAATAAAAATCTAGAAGATCTTTTACTTATAAGCTATTCCCTTAATAGAACAATTCACAAATAGAAATTAGATATGCTTTCATAAGACAACACTGTTGGGATTTAAATATGATTTGCTATTTATCGAATCTGAGAGGAAAAACTGCATTCTACAGCTAGTTTTTAAACTTGCATTTTCAAGTTGATCATTTCAGTGGGATAGTAGATCAACCACAAGAAATTTGTGCTGAGTGTTTACATATCTCTTCCATGAAGTACGTCTTTGGTCTAGAAACTGAATCAAAGACACAGACACAGGAGCTACTCTCAGTTTTAGGCTATTAAATGGTTTCCTGTAGTAAACAGTATACAGCATAATTCTATGCAGTCTGGAAAATCCCTAGAGATGTTTACCTATAAGTTACCTGTTTTCCGCTGAAAAGCAAAATAATTCTAGTGACGGAATGTTGTCATTTGTGTTCAAGGAAAAGGGAGAGCAGACCCCTAAATCACAGAACTTTAACACCAAGTGAATACCTGGTAAATTAAGCAAAAAAGAAACTGAAAGTTAGTTTGAAATCCATATGCAATGGTTTTACATGGTACTGATTGATAGTAAATATATATAATGGAAAACTTGTTAAAATCTACCATGCACCTAGAACAGTGCTATTAACTTTCCAATCATTGTTGGCATACTTATATTTTATTCCTTAGAACATAAGTAAAATGTAATTTTAATTAGTTTAATTGTTCATACTTGTATTCAGTCTGGGATGTACATTGTGGAAGTAAGTTGACCGACACTGGAAGGGAAACAACTAGTGTCAGTCAACTTACTCCAATGAGAGAGGAATGGATAAGTCTCAGGACAGAGTTCAGACCTCTTATAACCACTCTACCAGGCAGCATTGGGTTACCTAGGCTCTAATTCCTAGTTTGGGAAGGTTGGATGGTGACTGTGTGGAGATGAATGCTAACAGGTATCCTTGCTTCAGCAAAGTTTACTTCTAACTGCCTCAGGTGATTGGGGAAGAAGCTGGAAAAGAACTTGAAGTTTGTTTTCTTTACTTATTCTCTCATAGTTGTACTCTATCCCAAACGACATCAATTTTCATATATATCAATTTGTAATATCCTGCAGAAACCCCACAGTTTTCTCATTTTGGCTGTAGTTGTTTTTACATCTTGTATTAAATATATAATTGCCTTTTGCTTCAAAATTTTTCCAGGATTGATGTTGAGGAAGAATGTCAATAGTTTCTGCTAATCTTCCATCTTGGCCAAATTATGATACCTTTAGGCATTTTGAGGTAATGAAAATAGTCTAAATACTCTGACCATCTTCACTATCCTCAAAGAATACTAAAATGCAAACTCACTAGATATACTTAAGTTTTATACTTATGTCATATTCTTTGTATAAAAATTTTCTGCATTTTTAAATATTGCTGTTCATATTAAATATAACATTAATTTTACTTAACAATAATAGAATATAACTTAAATAATTTATTATAAATATTTTTATTATTTTGAACAAAAATAGCTCTATTGGTTAGAAGAAGATTTTACTACACATATATGCTACATGTGAATTTTAAAAAATAAAAGTATGTAGCTTTTATTTTGTAATCGATTATATTTATATTAATTTGATTTTAAATTTCCAAAAATTTTTAGAAATAATCTTTGTTAACCTGGTCATCTTGTTTTCATGAGAAAAAACTAATTTTATAACTATACGCATTACACATTTTGTCTACTTAAAGGATCAATGATTTAATGATTTTATTCAATTCTAAAATATATAACTGGGAATTTATTTTATTACATTTCCATAGATAATTTACATAATTAAACATTAATGAATATGCAATTTGAAATTGACCCATTTCTACTCATAAAATGTAAAGACACAAATAGAAAGACATATAATTTGAGATATTTTACTTAAATCCAACCAAAATTTTTGAGAAATTTATAAAATAGTTTTACATTTCTAACCAGAATCCTTATGTTAATAAATAACTGTAGATATTTCCTCTTAAAAATATGTTTCTGGAAAGTTATTTTATTCTTCTGACCTTTAAAATCGAATTAAAATAAAAACAAAGAAACTATAGTGCTCTAATATCATTTACTAAAATATACATTCTAGACAAGTCTGTAAAAGGTCAAGATAACTTCTGCTTCAGTATGGACATATATAAGTCACATTTTGTTTTTCAATCTGGAATATGCAATGATAAAGAAGATTAGCTAATATACATAGGGAATGGTGTAACTGAGTGGAAATGAATAACTATCATTTTTATTATGAATAAGGTTTCTGATATAACGGGAGAATGTAAGACATCCAGTAAAGTTACTGATAGATTATAGACTCTCAGTAGATACTACATTATTCTCTCCTTTTCTAGAAGCTGCAATAAGGCATGTAAGTATACAGAATTGGTAAGCACTTGTTCAAAACTTAGTATGTCTTTTCTATCTCTATTGGATAAGAGCAATAGGGAAAAAAAGTAAAATAAATTGTACTTTTAACTAGTTCATAATCTAGGGTAAAACTGATAATAATCTAAGGTAATTTATTTTAAAAGTTTAGACTTTTAAATGTGTATATACATATACATATATGTATACACATATACATATATATGTATATATACATATACGTATATGTATGTGTATATATGTGTATATATGTATACACATATATGTGTATATATATACATATATGTATACACATATACATATACGTATATGTATATATACACATTCAAAAGTCTATATAATGTGTATATATATGTGTATATATACACATTCAAAATTCTATATAATGATATAATGTTTCCATCCGTTTATGCATTTATTCACTCAATGGATACACTGGTATGGACATATATAAGCCACATTTTGAGAAAAATGTGTATACACATATATGTGTATGGATACACTGGTGAATAAATGGATACACTGGTACAGTGTATCCATTGAGTGAATAAATGCATAAATGGATGGATGAAGCTGTTGGTAAATAACTATTATCCCTAGTATCAAGACTATGCTACTAAAAGGGTAAGAAAAATGGGCAAACAAATATTTGTTTTCACGATGAAACTTATAAAACACATGAATATAATGATAAACGATCACTCTGCTTAGTGTTCAGAAATACTTTCCTGAAAGGAATATCTGATCTGGGCCTTGTGGAGCAACATGGATAGTCTAGTAAAGAACTGAAGGCAAGGCAGAACATCTGCCTGACAAATGTGTCATAAAATTGTGATGTTTTCAAAATACTGATATGCATATGGTAATAGTAGACAGGAAAAGGAGTAATTTCTCTTCATTGTTCAGCAAATGGTTACCCCTCATGGAGACCAAATAATAAGTGATTCTAGTGTGTGAAGAAACATGTTGTCATGGGGATGAACATTGCTTCTAAACAATAGTCCATTTCTAGTACCTGATTTGTAGGGAATTAAAATAATCTAAGTTTTGGGATACTTTTATTCCCACTCTGTTTGTATTAATTCTTCCAGATGAATCGTTATTTTGGCCATTAGGGACAATTGTATTACTTGTACATCTTGCCAAAAGCAACTTGGAAAATTTCTACATGGCAAATTTTCAACTACTTATTGTTCAATAGAAATGACACATAATATATTAAATAGGCATTCAATGACAAAAGATGAGGGATTAGTAGTCAGAGAATATACAGCATTCACATTTTCATTGAGAAAATTAAAATTATTGCATCTTCAAGGAATATATTTAAGACACTTTTTTTTCTTTTAGACTAATCTTAATAGATACAAACTATAGTTAAAGTAACTTCCTTAAGAGATGATATATACACTAAACAAGACTTTTCATAGTTGCCTTTTTGAAGTTTCATGCTATGTTCTACATATAATGCAAGATTATGTGGAGTGATCTGACATCAAAAAATCCCCAGCCCCTAGTAGAAGAAACTTTTCCTCACTTTCATGCCTAAGAAAAATGGAGCTCATGTTAGGTTCTCAGAGACAAAACAGAAATGGCAATGCTTTGTTCACATTAATTGTTCTAATTCCTAGACTAAAAGCTTACTTCTGAAAAACTAGATTACAGCCTGGCTAACACTCTAGGCTTTACTGCCCACTCCTGAGTGTAATATTAACATCACTGAATTCGTATTTTTAGTTCTCATTATCTATTTACCTTTTATGATTCTCTGAACTACTTTGAATCAGTTATTATCTTTAGTAATATTTTTCATTTTTTAACCCAGAATCAATGTACTTATTATGGTAATTATAATAGAATATACATTGTATTATACAAATTGATAAAGTCACATAATAATTTAATATAAAACATTCCATACATTTAAGAAATTTCATCCTGGTGTCAACTTGATAAGAAAAAATTGATATTTCATATTTGATAAATGCTCTTTATTTCTATTTCTATCACATATACATCATTAGTTTAAAAAATAAAACTGATTATTTCTGTTTCATATTTCCTTGTGTAATAATGCAATAAAGCTATGAATGCCAACTTACTTAGAATCGGGGAAAGATAAGAGATAAGAATATAAGAATCACCCTTGAGTTTACTAAATGTGATGTTCCACCTCCAAAGGTTCTGATACAGGAGTTCAAGCCTGAGAACCATCGGTGAAACTGACGTAAATTGTGTGTGCCTACTTTTTGTGAAATTAGGCTTAACAAGAGTTAACACATTTTATTTACTTTTTTACAAAAGAAAATACCACAAAACTATCCATGGCTGTGGCCTGCAAGTTAAGTTAAAACACAAAGAAACTAGAAGGGCATGGCGTATGGTTCTAATTCTTTAAGACATGGCTAGAGGGCACTAAATAACTATTATTTGATCTGTTGGCTTAATTAAAATTATCAAAATCAATCCAAGAAATGAATTTCTACCAACTTTAGGTTATATTATGAAAATATCTGGAAAGATGTTCTTTAACTGTCATTGAGGAATTCACATTCATAATCCTTAATTGTGAAAATCCTCCCTAATCTCAATTTGTGATTCCCTTAACTAAAGTAATCATTTTTCAATGTGAACAATGCTATGTCTAGTCATTAAAGAGCTTACTTTTAATACATGCATCTATTGATCCCTGCTTCCTTTTAAGTAGCAAGCAATGTAATATATTATTCTCATATGTTGTCATTTAATTTACACAAAAACTCTGTATATTTTTTCTGTCAGTTTAAAGTGAGGCTCAAAAACATGCCAATACCATACATTTTGAAGACATAAAAACACGATCCCAGATGTTTATCGCTTTTTTACAGCAACATTTTTTTCCATCTATCCATGTGAAATTATTCTACTCTCTAGTAACACCAGTTTAGGCAAATTAATAATAATAATAATAATAATAATAAATAATAACATAATGTGCAAAACAATGAGCTTGCCCCTTTCTGTGTAAAGTGACATGAGCAATAAAAATCTGAGATAGAGGTTTTTTGCTTGTTTGCTTTATTTTGTTTGGAGTTGGAGAAAGTAATAATTAGCATCAGTTTTTCTGTTTGTTTTTTTGGTGAGCATTCTCACTGCTTCAGGGAAATATTTAATTTGTTAAGAATGCCTAAATATTGGTATGCTAATCAATTTCATACTTTGTACATAAATTAGTTACAAAATTTTCATGGGTATGCTGCCTTTTAGTTAGAGGTTTTAGCTTTTATAACAAGTCAGCAAGTAATTTAGAAATAGCCTATTTTCCAGTGAGTAGATAAATAGGTATACGGAGCAAGAGAATTTTAGAGTAGAAAAAATAAATGGCACAGTTTTATCCAAAATATGTGTAATATAGATAAGTTGAACATTTATGGTAAGCCAAGCATGATTATATAATTTTGTATATGGAAAACGTATGCACAGAGTTTAATATATTTTTATCAAGGGTGAATGGTACAGCATATGAATGTCCTCTTATATTCTAGACAGAAATAAGTCTTCACTAAGGAACTAACTATAAATTAATTTAGAATAATTTCTTAGGAATTACTGAATTGGTAAAGTAAAAAAAATATTAAAACATAAATGATCTAATTTCACAAAATGCTACAATGGTGAGTTAATTTTGATGAAGATAAATAAACTAATAAAGGTAGAACTCTTCCAAGTATAAAATTTGTTGGCAAAGTGGTTTTCCAAGAGACACATTGCCTTACAGTTTCCACTCAGTTACATTACACCATGCCCTATGTATATTAGCTAATCTTCTTTATCATTGCATATTCCAGATTGAAAAACAAAATGTGGCTTATATATGTCCATACTGAAGCAGAAGTTATCTTGACCTTTTACAGACTTGTCCAGAATGTATATTTTAGTAAATGATATTAGAGCAATAAAGTGTTAAGTTGTGAATACTCAAATACATTATCCAAAAAAAGATATTCTTTCTGTCAATTACATTACAAATTAATGTATACCAATGATCTGTGGTTAAAAAAAAATAAGAGAGCTGTCAATTATCCATTTTTCTTTCTGTGATACAGTTTTTCTTACACTCAGTTGCACAATACAATCACCTGGGAGCCTGAAAATTAAGCAATAGGATCTCAACACCAAACTAATTAAATTAGAATATCTGGGAGTGAGGCTTGGGTATAGATATGTTTTAAAGTTTCCTAGGTGATACAAATGTGTACTACGTTGCAAAATAATGGTAAAGGTAAAGATGGGAGTCACTTTGTACTGTAGAGGGTATTTCCTGGAAATAGATTATATAGCACATAAGACCATTTTTCCCTCAGTTCCATCAAGCACTCTTTTTCAAAATGAAGTTAGATGTTATGTCTCAATTTTTACTGTATATACAAAATTTATATTAAGCCCAGTACAAATAACAAAATGAGTAATTTTGTAAAGTGTCCAGCATAAAAAAATATACGTAAGTTCTAAAGATAGGTTATTCTTAAACTCAAGAAATTTTTAAAAAGGAACATTTTTTATTAATGTTCTGTTGAAATATATAAATGATTACAATGGCAGAATTCAGGTAACAATCCCTTCCATTACCTAGGTGTTAATCTAATAGATATCATTATATTGAAATTGTATCTTTTCAGCTTATATGCTTCCTAAGTTCCTTTTTGGAAAAATATATTGGTCAGACATATATGTGTTTCATTTTCATTTTCTATAGCACAATGATTCTACTTTCACTATAATACTGATTTATAGATTAAATTTTCAGTCACTTAAAAGTCAAAAGAGAATTACATAATTTTTCATTAATTATCAAAGAATGTTATTTCTTTAAATATGCTAGAGTAAGAAAACAAAGTCCAATTTTTATTTAAATATCTTCTTTTGGATTTAGGCAAATAGGATATCACTGAGTTTGATGGCTCATATTTTATGGACACTATTCAATTAGCTATTTGTTGAGATATTAACAGCCCAGCAGGATTCTGTTTGGATTTACTAGATTTTCATTTGAACTCTTTTAGAATCTTCTTTGAAAAAACTGTCCATTTTTATAATTGTCTGAAATAGTAACCCTGCGGTCTAAGGTTTTCTTTTGATGCTTAAGTGAACTAATATATTCATTTAGTCATTTAACCTGTCTAAAGTTGTTTGCATAATAACACCTGTAATTTGATAATAGAAATAAATGATTAGAATTGGGGAAGGACTTTAAAGTGCTTTCATGGTCTAACAAAGGAATTTTAGTGGTGAATTGTAATGCCTTTTTTGCCATTCTTACCAGCTCAACCCTGTGCTTTCTTTATGTCTCAGAAATCTACAGCCTTTCAATGTCTATTTGATGAGGTGAATTTAGAGTAAATAAGATACACAGTTTAGACCCATTGTATTTGATACTTACTTGACCACAGAACATTTAACTATAGGCTTTTAAGAAAAATTGGTATATTAAATTTTTGTTTATGAAATTCAGTCACTTAGAGCTACATATAGTTTTATTCTTTAATGGTAAGTACTTTTTTATATTTACTTGAATTTAATTTCTTAATTTAAGTTTGTCTTTAACCACTATTTTTTTTTTAATATATTATTATTTAGTTTCAATTAAATAGCTAAGGACAAACCATTTCTCTTTTTGTGACAATCATCAGACTAATATGTATCTTAATTTGTCCAGGTGCAGCTAGATGGCATCTAGAGATAAATATTTGCACCTATAAGTAGAAGTATAAAAGGTATATTGTATCCATCATTCAAATACTATGAGTGCTTTTGTTATAAGAGGTAGTTTTCCAGAATAGGCTATACTTCTTGCTTAAATTTGCATCCAAAAAATTTCAATGTTCTATCAATTTATGGGATAATCACATACCTAAGAAATGCAATGTGTTCTAACCACACAGAAAATACTTTACTATTTTGTTAAGTCTTTTTATATCTAAAATATTTGGTTGTTTTCAGTGAGCCTTTTAGCCTTGATAACCCAGTCAATTATATACAAATGGCTATTTTTCTCTGGTATATTTTTGAAATGATGATGTATATAAATGGACTTTTGATTTTCTATAGAAATATATCTTACTTCTTTGAGGTATATTATTATTTTAGTAAAATACTAGATTCGAATGGAAAATATTATATTTAGGATTTTATAAATCAAATGTATAAATATTTTTTATATACATACAAACTTTGTCAGGGATTAATATCAGAGATGAGCTTAATTCATTAGGAGTCCCAGGGTATTTTTTTTAATAATATTTTTTATTTGTCACAATTCGAATGGTCTTTTTTTATAGTTTTTTATTTTTTTAATTTAAAAAGTTAGACATTTATACAAAACCTAAAGGTTTTTCTTGTTTTGTTTTGTTTCTATTTTAAAATAACTTAAAAAGCATTAGATTGTCTACAGCCATGCTACCCTGAACACACCCGATCTCATCTGATCTCAGAAGCTAAGCAGGGTTGGGCTTAGTTAGTACTTGGATGAGAGACCACCTAGGTGCTATAGGCTTTAAAAAAAAAAAAAAAGCATTGGATCTATCCAATGTTTTGATTAAAATTTACTACAATAGACTGTGGGGATTCCGTTATCAGACCCAGCCAGGTAGAGTTACTCAGTAGTTGCCAGCCTAAAGTTGGGAGGAGTCACTTCCCAAAGGAGGATCTGAAACAGAGGATTGGATTCCTCTCTAGTCAGAGACATCAAGCATAAACATCAAGGTGAGCGTAGTTATCACATACATAGGTGAGGACATTCCCGTACATGCGCAGTTAGAAAACATGGCTATACGTACATCATATGTTCAAAAGTGGCAGAAAATCTCTACCCCTGGGAGGATATTTTAGTATTATAATGAGAGTGTAATGAGACTAGTTCATGAAGAGGATAGTATAGAGTCCTCCAGGCCACTTTGACCAGCTCCAGACAGTTTGAGCTGGATCAGCCCCATGGTCCTACAAATAAATCATCCTAGTCTATTCCTTAAAAAACAGTTCCGGCAATTGTCAATGTCAGAGATGTTGTAAGTATGGAAGAAAGTTGAACTAATTAAGTCTCAGCCCTTAAACTCTTATCAAATTACAGAATATGGTTATGTTACCGCTGGGGCTGATTCGAGTTTGGGAGTTCAGTGTTACCCCAATGGTAAGAGGAAGTGAGAGGGATAAAGGCAACACATAGTGTAGTTACCATTTTTTCTCATTTCTTCCTCATTGACGCAATGAAGAATCACAGGTCAGTGAGATTTAGAAAAGATTTATTAAAAGTATATTTTAGAAAGACAGAATATGACCCTAGGAGGCACATGGTTTCAGCGATGAGAGCTGCAACAGAGTGCTGTGATAACAACCACAACAAGAGGTCAAAAAGAGCCACAAAGGGGCAAAAAAGGGCAAAAGGGGCATAAAAGGACCCAGAAGTGGGAATGTCTGCATTATATCTGGGCTGTGATGGGTGTTTTCAAAGGCGTTCCTAGGTGATTGGCAAATGAGGTCATTTTGATTGACACTTGGCTCTATATAACTTTTTACCTAGTGCACACGTGTGTACCCAGAATTCTATTGCCATTGGGGTGTTCTTTGGGCAGTCTCTAAGCTGGCCCCCTATTCCTTTGTTCCCCCTTGTCGCTCATGTCTGACTAGCTATCTAACAGTTACACAAACCATATAACATCCAGAGTGATCTGAATAGGTTTATAGGTTAATCTAAGCAAAATTATGAATTCTAAATAAATTTGTCTGTGCTAGGCTACCTGCAAGGCTATAGGTTACAGTTCCTAGTGAATTGAGAACTTCTCCAGGATCTGTCATGGTTACTATTATATTCCAGTATTCAACTTTTCATAAATGATTAATTATAATTAGATTTCAGTAATTCACTTAGTTATTCAACATATATTTCTTATATGTCTAGTGTGCATCTGGCACCTTTCCAAACACTTCAGTTACAACCATAATGAGCAATGACAAGATTTTCGTTACTCATGGAGCTTAGATTTTAGAGGGTGAGTCAGACAGTAAACAAACAAATCTATAATATTAGAAAGTGAAAGTGTTATAAAGAAAAGAAGGCAAAGGATATAGAAAGTGACAGGGAGTGCTGTTGTTTATTGGGGGTGTATTTGAAATCAGACCTGGAAAATGTAAGAGAGAAGCTCTGGCAATATTTGGGAAAAGAACCTCCAAGCAGAGGGAAGATTGTGGGCAAAGCTTCTGAGGCAAGAAAAATTCTGGTGTTAAGAGAAGAGCAAAGTGTGACTGAGTGTAGTGAGTGAGGAGGAGAACAATGCACAATCATGTCAGAGTGAGGTTGGAGAGAGGAGCAGGCTTGAATGTAGACCACAGTAGGGAGTTTAGATTTGATTTTGAGTTTGAAGGGAACTTACGAGATAATTTTCTTATAGGGACACATAAGTGAAATAAAAGAGACAAACTTCATAAATATATTTTAATAAAGTATATAGTTGTTAAAATATACTTTATACTTGTTCAATGAACTTTTATGTTTTAATAATCTTACTTTGAATAGTTTTATATTTTGAGAAATACAAAATAATATAACTTTTATATCCTGTACCAAGTATCCCCTATTGTTAACATTGCACGGCACATTTGTGATATTTAATGAGCTCATATTTATGTATTAATATTAACTAGAGTACATATTTTATTCATATTTCATTAGTTTTTACCTAATCTTATTTTTAGTTTCCAGAATACCATTCAGATTACTACATCACATTTAGTTGTCATTTCTCCTTAGGCTCTTCATGGCTGTGGCAGTTTTTCAGACTTTCCATCTTTTTCATGACTTTGATAGCTTTAAGGAGTAGTAGGCAGGTATTTTGTAGAATTCCTTCAGATGGGATATGTTTGATGCTCTCCTCATGAATAGATTGGAGCTATGAGTTTTTGAAAGGAAGATCACAGAAGTGTTAATATCATCACATCACATCAAGGGTACATGCTATCAACATGATTTATCACTAGTGACATTAACCTCGATTATCTATGCAATGTGTCAGGGGGAGTATGACTTTCTCCTCTAATCCATTATGTTTTCAAGACTGGATGAAATGGTACATGTATCATGGATTATGATGTTTTGAAGAGGGTAGTGACATAGCTGAGATAGTCTTGCCTTGATTTCCTGACTTGCCTTGGGAGATTAAGGCTTTTCTCAAAAATGTATGTTGAATATGAACTTTTGGATGAATATTGAGAATTTAGAATAGAAAAGGCAGCCAAGGAGTAGTAAAAGTATAATCATTAACACTGAGGGCCAAATGAGGTTGTAGAATACACTTTCTTTTCCTTATATGTTCTAGGTAGTCTTTATATGGATGAAAAACAGTGTATTATGTTAGCCATAGGGTAGGAGTTTGCTACATGGTTGGCTGCAATAAGTGTTACAAGTGAATTGAATTTCAGCATAACACCATTTAAATTATTCATCCCTGCAATTTAGACTAAATGTTAAGTGAGACCAAGAAGGATAGACCATCTAAGAAAAAATGGAGTGAAAAAAACAAGACTGCATTAGTTTTCAGAACAATTTTTTTAATAGTTTGAGAGAATGAAAGAGCTGAAAAGATACAAGGTTATGATGACAAACTAGAATATCAAAGGTTAAGATTTATAATATGAAAAAGTTATGACTAGTGAAAAAGTCAGAATTGCCATAATGTAGGGAACTAAAATGAAGTGAGGACATGGAGTTCAAAAGAATGTGAAGCTAGATCATTGATTTGTTATTCATATCTGTATTACATAAGCTGGAATGACAGTAAGATGTTTCAGTGATTAGAGTAGAATGGCCCACCCAGTTGTCCAAAGATTGAAGTGTTGAGGAAAGGAAATTCGTGGCATATCGAGATGTTAGAAATCTCAAAGCAAAAGGAGTTTTTATCTAAAGATGGAAAAGTAATTTAGTTGCTAATGAAGATCTAAGACTATGCTGATCTTAATTGTGCACTGTGGAGTATGAGACATGAGAAAATAAAGACCCTCTTTTTTAATGAGCAGGTCCAGACAGGGTTTGCTAACTAACTTCTGAGCCCGATGCAAAATGAAAACATAGGATCCCTTGTTCAAAAAATATGGGAAAAGTGATATGAAAAGGTACTAAAATACAAAGCTTTTGTTTTCTTCTGCAGTCTTCCTCTTGATTGGACATGGACGGTTGTCTGTCTGTTTGTTTGTGTTTGTTGCGTAATGTTCTAAGTAAAGAAACATTAAAAATTTAAATTATGAGCACACATTCTACTCATCTTTACATTTTGCAGCCAATTTTAAATGCAAATATGAGTATTTAACTCATATTCACAATCACTAAAATTAAGCAATTTGTATTTAATAGTTTGGGCAAGCATATGTATTTTGTTCTACCAAAGTAGTGGAAGCACTGCACAAAACTAACTTCAGTATTTTAATTTTATTCTTTGATAGGCATACAGACTACCAATGCTCTCTACCCTAGGTTTACTGGTGAATAGGAAGGACTAAAAGAAAAAGAACAGTGGGTTGGCTTTCTTTCCCTTTCTTTCATGTACTCATTTCAGCATAAATGATTGGGTAATATATAGAAGTAACATGAATAGGAAAGTATATGGTAGAGTTCTTTGGTCATATGTGTCTTTGAATGCCATTGATGTCTTCAAATGTCATTGGCTTGAATGCTATTGGCTTCTTTCTGCATTCCAAGCTAGTTCTGCTTCTAATATAAAGTATGGCCTCTTGGTTCTCCCAGAACCATCAGTGTGCCCACTTATTCAGTTGAGAACATACATGCTAATATATACTCTTTTTAATCTCACAGAACTCCCCTACAGCATAAGTCTATTGAACTTTGATGTTCCTCTGGAATTATAAATGCTATACACAAATGGGTTGACAAGGGATAATAAGAGACACCCACCCTGCATGTATTTCTTCTGTCTACTCCATTGCACATCAGACTTTGCATTAAAAAAGTAAGTTCAGAACACTGTTGAATATCAAATATTGGACTCTGTGTGACTGTTCAGGTCATATGCCATGAAGCAAGGGTCCCAATGATATGGAATACCTATGGGAAGGCCCAGTTTCAGGTAATATAAAGCAGTGGATTTAAAGCTCAAGGAAATATTCCTTATGTAGAATATAGAAAGAAGTCTATCTTTCCTAGAATAAAATTTCCAAAGGACCTTATTAGAACATTTATGAGAGGAGCAGTTGTAAAGAAAAAAGTTAACATAGGGTTGTAAGGAAAGGATAAAATAAATAAAGGGTGTAAATATTTGAGAATGAAGCAGAAATGAATGGATACATGTTGCTAGCCAAATTTCTAAGTGAAATACTGATACAAAGTTCAAGAATATTCAAAAAGCAATTAAGATTTGTTTGGGGAATGTCTGAGAAGTCAGACGTTGAATGGTATCACCACAAGGGGACATGTTGCACTTGTTTGGTTTCTATAATGGAGGCTTCTGGGCATATATTTTAACATTCAGAGAATTGTGTGACCCTGTTATAGATTACAAAGAAGACTTCTAGATCTAGATCTAGAGCACAAGTCAACTGAAGTCTCATGACAAATTTCTTAAAAAACAACAACAACAACAACAACAACACATACTTCAAAGTTTAGCTTGTCCCAAAACAGATCTGAAATGGCAGACTTCTTCAAAACTTTAAGCTAACAGACACTGGGGGTTTTACTCTTTGAAAGCATTATGTCTACTCTGGCAGGCCTTAAAAAGAAAAGATGAGAATGACTGAATTCTGTTCAATTTTGAAGAACAATCCAGACAACCTTCATATCAGAAGGAAGCTCAGCATTTTCTAAGTTACAATGGTGTCCATAAGACTTTGGGTATGAAGACAATGATAATATCCTTCAATCTCCATGATTTCTCTGAATAAATAGGAATCAGTTTTTATTCTTATACATTTATAGAACCATCAGCTATGTGTGAGGTGAATAGAGCTAAGTTTTTACACATTACTATTATATTACTTGGGTAAATTTTAGTAAATTTGTCTGGGCTAACATTTTCTACCAACAACTTCCAGATTCCTCAAAGTATGTGATGGAAGAATCTGAAGAAATACATTAGATTGATCGTTTTTCCTTCTCTACAACCTAGTAGGTAACTAAATGTGTGTTTCTTATAGAAAGGGATAATATAATTTATTAACATTTCATTTGGTTGTTTTGAGGGTAATAAGTACATATTTATCTACTTGATATAGATTTATAATCCCATAACCATAATAAATCATGGTTAGTTAAGGTATGTTATACTTTATCTCTAGACATTTTAATATTAATTATTTTATGATTTGCATTTAGAATTTTAGAAAAAATCTTGCTTATTTTTTTGTTTGTGTATTTTGTTTGACTTTTTAAGAAAAACTTATGCATTATTGAAGAAAAGAATTTGGAAAGTTGGATTCTATGGGTATGAGGACAGCTCAGAATAGGTGCTCAGAACTCAGAATATATGACTTCAAGAAAGAAAGCAATATGTGATAGCTAAAAACAGAAAAGATCAGAGAAATAGTGGGACAAATGAAAAAAAGTAAAAAGCATACAAGCCATATAAATCAACTGCATCACTTCTATTAAAGAAATTCTATGTATGTCTAAGGCAAGTTAAAGGCAAAAATGAAAAAAGAAATGAGTGGAAATACAAAAAATGATAATTCAAATTAAAAATATAACATGATATAAAAGGGAAAATGTGAAAAAGAATTGTAGAAGTGAATCAGAAATAAAAACTCAGGGATATATTTTGCAAATATCTGAAGGGCTAGTTAAAGAATTTAGTAAAATATGAGAGTTATTATTTAAGCTTTTTCTCACTGACAAAAAGGAAGCCAAGGAAAACTAGGAAAAAGAAAAATGACCTACAAATAAGGTAATTGAAGGCAGTGCTGGGGATAACAACAATAAATACATTAAGGACAAGATGAAAATCAACTGCTCTCAATTTTATGGCTATGAACACTCAATTCTGAAGATAGTTGGGATAGGAGTACTACCACTACTAATACTACTAGCAGCTATGTTAGTTAGAATGCTGTAAGAAAGACATTATTTGAGTAAATTTAGCATAAGCAATGGGACTTTATTGATCAGGGATGTTTCCACAGTTTACTGAGACAATCTAGAATCCAGGCTCCTTTTAGATTTAGGCTCTGCCATAATCAGTGTGCAAGTGATGACTTTCTCAATAAAAGGGAGCAGTGCCTGGCATCAAGTCCTCACACAGTCATGTCCAAAGGTGGGAAATATAGGCTAAGATTTTGGTTCTTCTGTTTTTTCCCCTTTTTATTAGAAGAATCAACATTCCTTAGATCTCCTAACAGAATCCCTTTATAATCTAGTGGCCAAACTAGGTCATATGCACAATGCTAAGTGAATCTATAACAAAGATGGAATATCCATGAATGGCTATGACTAATTTCAATTCATTCCCTGATGTTTATTTAGCAAGGAGTAAGGTAGGATAAAGTGAGAATGGATGCTGTGATATAGATATTTCTATTCCAGTAGTAAATATTGATTGAAAGTTTTGTACTTATCAGGAATGCTATATACATTTTATCTTCTGATACTATTATATAGATCACACAGTTTTATCTCGATTTAATATATGAGCAAATAAAGTTGTAAGATCAAGTAACTTGCCTAAAATAGCATAATTAATAAAATGATGAAGGATTTGTACAAATTCTCCTTATCCTTCAAGTCTATAAATAGAACAAAAGTTATAAAATATAACTATATATTATAATGAAATATGAATTTATATTTTAAATAAAGTGTTATATAATAAATTAAACTTTTGAAGCTTAATGAAAAGATACGCAATTATAAATTATGACATAGAAAGAGAAGTTTAACTCATTCTATAGATATTCCACTAACTATTGTATTATCTCAAAGGCCAGTTCCTTCCTCGTTAGTATAGTGGTGAGTATCCCTGCCTGTCAAAGGCCTCCCTGTCTACTGTGAAGTTGGGTACCGACATCCAAGGGCCATTAGAGTGTGTGTGTGTGCATACACACTTGTGTATATCTTTTTAAAAGATATAATCTGATCTTGTCTAAATAATGAGAAGAAAAATAGAAGAATGTTAATATTAAAAAAGCAGAAATGTATATGATTGAATAAGGAGGTAGTTGAGACAGATGTCAAAGAGAGGTTTAAAGTTCACCCTATATTCATTTTAGCCAGGAAGTTACTGTTCATTTTTCAATTTGATTCTTCGCTTTACGATCTATCAAATGGCTAAAGGTGAACCTCAAAATTGTTTATTAACATTTACTTTAGATTTTCTATTTTTTGACAAATGCTTACATAAAATTTCTCTTTTCTTTTTAAAGGAGCTGCTTTTTTTTGCTGGGTAGGGAGCTGTTCTTCAATAAAATCTTATATGCATACATAGATAAAGCACCCAGTAAAGTTTCCATTAACTTTTAGAAAAATACTCGAATAATAAGAATATCTACATTAAGAACATATTCTTTCCTAGAATTATTAATTGCATTTCTATCCTGGAAATTCTTATTAGAGCCTTCACCTTGGGTTATAAGTGGAGATGGGAGGAGTATTTACACAAAATATTCTGACAAATCTCACTTTGTAGATGAGAAATTTAAATATTCTAATACATATAAATATGCACATTAATATATATATATTCAGAAACATGTATTTGTGTGTATGCGTGTATATACACATACGTGTGTGTATATAATCAGAAAGCCCTAATTATATAGAAACAAAATATTTTCAGGACAGCCCACAATTGAAATTGAATACATTGTTACAAAAATATGGCAATAGTCATAAAGGATGAATTATATCATTGGACAGTATATGACCAGAACAGATGCTAGTGCTTTCTGGAATTTGCTGACTTGTGAAAATTTTTTTAATCGAATAGAACTGATTCATATTGAATTCCATGGGCATTTGAACAAGTATTCGATATGAGTAGGAGTATAGGAAGTCCTTTTTAAATTACCTGAAATAAAGTTGCGGAAAAACAGCAAATGTGTTCTACAAGTATGGTGAACTAAACAGTACAATGAAAACATAGACCAATCAGTTCTACAGAGCATAAATCTTATTTAAAAAAAAAAAACTAAGCTGAAATATTGATATAATTATTTTCCATAGAGAATGAAAGGCTAAAATAGCTTTAAAAAAAAAAAAACAGTTTTGCACATTAGAACATGTGATAAAATAAAAATACTGCTTATAAATGAAGGAGAACTTAAAAAAAAAACTTAATTTAGACCAATTGAAGAAGAGCTTACAAAATGCAGTTCCATTTATCAGAAATACTGGTAAACTATAAAATAGTTTTTGGAGATGACATATAAAATATTATAGATTTATGATTTGAGGAGTGTTTTTTCTCTCCATGCCTTGTTTTTTGCAAGCAGATAAGTGAATTGTATTTTTGTTTGTGTTATCATCTCTATTCATAAAAATTGCTTCTACAGAGATTCCTTAATGACATTCATAATTGGAGTTCCTGAGGGCAACATCAGTTATTCTTTTGGTCTATGACATTTTTATTCTCAAAATAATCCTGACATATTTCTTTTGTAGCATTTGATTCCTCTATCTGATCATACACAAAAGCATTTATGGAAAGTGTAAACTCAAGAGAGACTTTACTAATAGCTGGAAAAAAAGCCAGCTTATTTCAATAATTTTCTTTCTTAAACTATGATGAGCAAAGAAATTGTAATCATGATAAATTTCACAACCTGTTATTGCTTGTTCAAGTACAGTTATGAGAAAATATATTATTGATTTCTTTTATATGTATATACATTTTATATTCATAATTTTCTGCTGAAAGGTTACACATTTTGATCTTTTTAAACAAATAATGGCAATCTACCTATAACCTGAGTTAGCATTAATATTTAGTGAGAATTTCTATAGAGAGGCTTCATAAAAATTATATATTAATTTTCTGTGTTACTGGATTGTATGTTCTCAGGCAAAGAAGAAAAGAGTACTGTGGAGATAATAGTTATTCATTCAATGATGAATTATTACTGACATTCAGGAAATTTTATCCCAACTTTAGAGTGGTTTCTGACCTGAACTTCAATAGAATCATCATCATCATCTTTCCTCTGATGTGCACATTTCTAATTCTGTTAACTATAAGAGAAAAGCTTCACTTCAGAACCTGAAGACTGAATTCCAGTATCTTATTGAACTTTCCAAGTGGAAAAGTGAACCCGAGTGTACAACTTGAGGTTTGTACAGTACAAGTAAAGAAAAGCCCTAAGCCTGCCACTAATCTTTTAAATGTATAGATTTCTTATTTGGAAGCATAAACTCCTTTGGAATACTTTTGAATACTTTACTCTGCTTATAAAGTAATCTGACGCTCAAATCATAGTGGGAGACACTGGTCCATGAAAGTGTTTCACTGCTGTAACAAAAATGATTGCCTGACTCTAATCTTCATATTAAAATTAAAATTAAAATTAGTTAAAGACAAATTACTTGGCAACTATTTATATTATGCCATCATGGTAATTCTTACTTTTATCATAATATCTTTAATAATTTCTTGAACAACTTATACCTTTGAGGAATAAATGAGACCTTATTTATTTGTATATCTCCAGTACCTTGGCCAGTGCTTGTGCATCAGAACACCATGATACTTTTGAAGCAATGAGTTCAATTTAACTGCTTGTGGACCTCAGGAAATCAACAAGACACAACATATAGGCAGAATGATGAGAAGTGGCATCTGTCAAATATTTTTATGTTTTTATATCATTACTTTTTAATATGTCTTTTTAAAAGTTAAACGTGGCCATAGAAATGATCTAGTAATTCAACCAGGTCATATTATAAACCAGGAAATGGATTTGGAATTATATCCTGTAATTTACACCACAACACTAAAAATACATTTTCAGCTTCTATATTCAAAATACGAAATTGATAAACATGATGTCTCAAGCTAAGCTTGGCCAAACAGATTTTTGCCTATGTGGGTATAGTTAAGTTCACTACCAAACTAGCAAACAAGCGATGCAAACATTGTAATAGATAATATCTACACAGCTCCTTGAATTCTTCATTGCTTTCCAAAGAAAAGGCAGAAGCCAGATCAGAAGAACCAAGAAACTGAGGCTTTTGACTCATACCATTAGGGTATAGAGAAAATGTATCAGAGTTCAGGGTTTTTTCCACTATTAGAGTTACATACAGATTCTTATTTCCTATTTCTTATTATGTGGTCATGCCTAAAAGTGGCCTGCCCATGGCCTAAGACACCAGCTCATCTTGATAATTCTAGAGACATCTACCTCTTGGCCTAAAGCAAACCAACTGCTGGTTTCTTTCTTTTGACTCTGAATGGTGTGTATCTGGCCTACGGGAAATCTGTAGATTAGGAATGAATTTCATCTGGAAAATTGATCTTTCACTTAAGTTACTTTTGTGGAAAGATTAGATTTCAAGGCCCAATAACCTTTTACAATCCTGAGAAATTCACTAGAGTACTACTCTATCATTAGATAAGAGATGGTCATTAGAAGTTTTGAATATTTTTCATTCTTGTCCTCTTGGAATTTTTCAGAAATCTGTGCTTTTTTTATTTAAATGTAGAGAAACCATAGTGATGGATATCTGTTTCTAACTGGCTTTTGTAAAATCTTAAGAAAATTAGTTATATTCAGATTCATTTATAAAACAAACCCATAGGAAAGAAGAATGTATTATTTTGAATTGAATTAAATCAAGGCTTGCCTTCAGAAACTGTGGATTGATTACCCATACATTACCTTTATTCTCTACCCATTAAAACATCTTCTTCACTTCCAACATCTCCCCTTTACTTGGAGTCATCCTTCTCCATTCAATCCACTCTGCTCTTACTCTGACATTTCAACTAGTCTGACCTCTGATTTCATATGTTGCCCAAGGCAGTGTATAATGAATATACATTGCTGTAATTCCGTATCAGTCAGTTCTACCCACCAAGGAAACTTCAAATCTTATATTTTTCTCTTTTCAGTCAGGGTTATTGTATTTCCTTATGACAATGAAGACCAAAAAAAAAGGAGGCTCTTTAAGAAGGAGAGTTATGAGTTCTGTTAATAGTAATGATGAAGTAGAGAAACAGGCATGCTCAGTACTAGGAATCAGGAAAATGTCAATTAGCTTTATAGATTAGCACGTCTTTTACGTTGAGATTGGAGCCATCATAATTTTTTTAAAAATAATATTTTGTAATCACTACAGGCTAAATTTATACATAATCAGTGAGGAAGGATGAATACTATTAACATAAGATGAAAAATATGACAAAATAAAAATTGAACCAGCAACCAAAAAACAAAGAACAATAGGTTTAAACATGAAATAATGGAGTAAAATAATTTTTGGCATTTTTTTATACTTGTATAAATCAAAAGTTCTTTAAATTATAAAATTATTTTTTCTCCTAATTCTAAATTGAAATGAATGATGAATTGCAAAGAAAATTATATTTCCATTTTTAAAAACTAAGTTCTATGCCTTTTTGCTATGCAAAACATGTATTTATACATTTGTTTGTTCATATAATAACAATTTGATGATAACTTAATATACATTACCTAACAAATTGTTTATAAATTTAAGCTTATTTTTAATCTTTAAAAAGTAAAATTTTTCATTTAACAGTTGATATGATTACATGACATAAGACATGACAGCAACCATTTTACCTGCCAAATAATAATTTTATTCCATTTACTTAATTTTGATATAATTTATAGTCATTATTTAACTTACTGTTTTCCTTCCTCGTGCCAAGTATGTTATTCCTTATTCTTCAACCCCCTATTTGTTAATCAACCAGATAGAAAATTCCCAGGTGGTACTGAGTGCATGCACTCATAGCCAGAAGCAAGAGGCTATTGATTTGATAGTTGTTTTTGGATCACTGTGAGTCTGGCATTTCTAAGGACCTTTTGCAGCCAACCCATCTTGGCTCACTGGGCAAAGTAAATTCCCAGGCTAATAAGAGAGACCTACTGAGTAAAATAAATCACTTGAAATGGCACAAAGTCAAGAGTTCTTTTTCATTTTTTAGTCCCAAAATATGTTTATCTTCTTTCACCAAGTACGTATGCTGTGTTGGGACCATAGGTGATAGAGGCTTTTTAAAGGCTACAGCAGAAGAATAAACAACAACCCACTTATTTATGTGAGAATATAATGTCAAACAAAGGGGATAAAAAATATTAAAAAGGGAAAAGTGGCATCATATTCAAACCTAATGATAATCTTTCTAATTCAGATTCCATCTTTATGCATTTAGGTAGGAATAATCATATACTCTCTCTGATTTTTTTTCCTTAAAATACATTAAATAATATGCTTTAGAATAATATACATTCATAAACCATAATTTTCTTTATATATAACTGGAGTATCTCAATTGCTTTAAACTAAAATTATTTCATTTTTTTTTTGTCTGTCGTGAATGTGAATAGAGAATAAATTCTTAGAGATGTGCTTATTTGAAAGTTTGTTTGCTTTTGACATGCTTATTGATTCCTTTCTGAAATTTCACTGGCATGCAAAATATACATGTTTTTGAAATTGTAGAAAATCTTCGTTAAAATGGTTAAGTATGGTTTACTTAAAGATTTGCTTCTGTCCTAAGAGATCAAGAATTATGTCAAAAACACCTATATTTAAGTTAATTCCTGGGACAGATTTATGTTTAGAACGTAGGCTCATTAAAACTCTTTTAAACTGAATTGATTTACTATTTTAAATTAATGAGTAAATTTCCTTTGAATTCTATCCAATTTTTGTATAATTTGTAAAATTTGCCAGCCTTCTACACTGACCAAATGAATGTAACAACTGTTTACATGACTGCTATTAGAGTAAAAAAGCTCAACATTTAGAAGCAGAAAATTCTCCTTCATGATAGCTCTGTGAAAGCCAGACCCCTGAACCTCAATTTTTTTTCATCTGTGTAATTGCAATAATGATATTTTCTCCATCCTTCATCAGTATCGTTATGGTTATTATCCTGGAGAGGATTTTGAGCCAATGGAGTAAACTTTGACACAAGGCTAATCCTGTAAAATCCCCTTTCTACTTCTCTAGCAGTTCATCTTCTTAGCACAGGTATTATTTTTGCACCTCTTATTCATTATCACTGACCTCTTTTGGAACCTCTTCAGGCATCTACATGTCTCATAAATACTTTGGTAGAGAAGTGGACATAATACTATTCTGAAATAGAAAATTTTGACTCCTATACAGGAAGATTATCTCAATACAATATTCATAATATTGCCATCAATTAAAATAATTTTTATATCATAATATCATAACCAAAAAACTGCATACTTTTGAAACAGTACTGTATGAAGCTTTATATCATTTTATTGTTCTGGTATAGTAGCATTTGTACACATATTTTCATTATGGGAACAACACCAAAATGCTATTTTTTCCCTAAAAAAGAGTCTCACAACTATACAATTTAGGGAAGACACATTATTGTCTTTTGAGAAAGTTTGTACAATAAGTAATAAACTTTGAAGGTAGAATTAAAAGCATCAATAAATGTCATTCTTGTGGCGACCAAATTGTGGAATCATAAATAAGTATAATTGCAAGAATAGCCACATACTATGCAGTGGTCCAAGTGGATAGATTGTGATATCTTTGATGAAATAGGAAACATTTGAAGAGGACTGATTTTGGTATGAAGAACATGAGTTTGGACCTAGAGATATTGAGTGTGAGGTATGTTTATGGCATCAGAACGGTGGTGTCAGTTAGGATGAAATAATTGAAAGCATGGAGCTCAGAGACCTGGCCTGGACATTAGTATCACCTGCAGTTACAGGGAGACAGTTGAAGCCAGGCTTGTGAATGAAGCCTCCAAGAAAAAAGAGTATCAAGTGAGAAAATAAGAGGACCTGAAATTAAGTCTTTAGAAAGTTCCAACATATAAAAGACAGACTTGAGAGAATGAGGTAACTAACGGGGTAGAAAGGAATAACAAGAGTAACTAGGCAAGAAATCAACAGTGTGTCCTGTAATAGTAGTTTATAAAAAAGATTCAGAAAGGGGAGTTATAAACAAGAACAAATGCAATTTAGACATTAAATGCATTAAATGTTTCATTGCCCAGTAATGAAGGCAAACACCTACATTTAATTAAAACAGAATAGAATAATTCCTGTGTTCAAAGCACTATGTGCTATGTCCTAGGTAGGGCCTTGACAGTTTTTAAATGAGTGAACATGAGAAATTTTGGGAATGGGTTAGCAAGGAACTCAGTAAAACCTCTCTCTTAAAGCAGTGATAAAAATGGACAAAATTGTCAGAAACAGCTACATTAAGATTCTGGAAATTGACCAAAGGCATACAACAAATTGAGAAATGTTTATTCAAGAAGTCTTGTACCTCTGTAAAAACAGTGTTTTAGCCTAAGGAGGATCTATCATTTCCTTCAGTATGACTCCATTGCATGGAAGACAAGGCAGGCCTTGAGGACCTGCATCTTTGTTGCTTGCTTAAGAGCCTGCGTCAATTTGGTATGGAAGCTTGTAAAAATCCATGCCAGGGCCCACTGTTGAAAAATGACAGAAAAATGATCCTGGAACAATAGTAAACAATCTGGGAAGGCCAACATCACCCCTAGGCTAATGCCATGCTAAAGGCTGGAGAAAGCAGCAAACCAGTGGACCACTCATTTAACAGAAGTTCTGGGGAACCAGACAGGCATAATGGCTCTTGATATGCTTTCCCATAACAGTGATTATCTGGAGTGATGTGCCCTCATGCCAGGATCAGTGCCAAGTCAGGAAGACCAAAGAAAGTCTTAGTTGTCTTTTTGTCTCTGGCTGACTATGAGGTCTTGAGTGTACAGAAATTGAAGACTGGAGAATAATTGTGGAAATACTGAACTTTGTATTTCTAAATTATACACAGATCTTTCAGCAAAAAATAAGGCTGATTGGCTCAATTATTTTAAGTACAACTGCTTACTAATCATGGGCTGACTACTAAACTATATTTCCCCAAAAGGAACCCCTAGGAAGCCAGGCTTAAATATAAACATAAAGAAAAAAATAATAAAAATATAACCTAAGCAGAGACTTTAGTAGCAATTCATTTTTGGAGAGACATACACTATTGAATTATCCCAAACAAAAAACAAACAAACAGAAGCATTGAATAGAATCTAGGATTGAAACAATAGATTATCTATAATATCCAGTTTTCAAAAAAAATTAGGAATTCAAAGAAACAGAAAACTGGAAAATAGGCATTTTAAAAAAAAAACTCATAACTAGAAGTATCACTGATGAGATCAGCAGAGAAAAAATTTGAAGAAGTCATCGAGGAAGTCATTATAAACATGTTTAGAGAACCAAAGGAAACTATATATATATGTATATGTAAAATAAAAATATATCAATAATTACTTATCAAATATAGAATATCAATAAAAATAAATTATACAAGAGAACAAAGTGAAAAATTCTGGAGTTAAAAGTGAAAATTGAAATAAAAATTTCACTGTAGGAATTTAAAGCAGATATGAGATGACAGGAGAATAAATTAGTGAACATAAAATTAGAGCAATAGAGATAATCCAAGCTGAAGAACAGAAAGGAATGAAGAAAATTAAACAGAGCCTTAGAGACTATGATACATCATCAAGCTTACCCAAAAATGTTCAACTGAGTCTTAGAAAATGAAGAGAGAGAAAAGGCAGAAAATATATTTAAAATGAAAGTTGACTACTTCCCATATTTGTTGAAAAAAATGTATCTACAGATACAAAAAAAAAGAAAAAAAACCCACAATAGATTCTCAGTATAATAAACACAAAGAGAGCCACAATCTAAAATGTAGATTTTTAGAATGCTGAAAACCAAAGGAATTCAAAGAAACAGAAAACTGGAAAATAGGCACTTAAAAAAAACTCATAACTAGAAGTGTCACTGATGAGATTAGCAGAGAAAGCAGCACCTTGTTTCTACTGGGCTTTATTGGATGAAGCACTCATATAAGCAAAGCAGTTACTAAGCAGTGGCTGTTTTATGTAGAAAGCCATTGCATACTCACATAGTTTCAGAAACTGGTTAAGATTCCTAATGTGCCAAATTTAGACTCTAAAATATTGTCAGTAAATTATTTTTTCTAGACATTAACTTTGTTATGTCTTCTACAAAAGGCACTCATCAATCCTTCTACCATCCGCTTTAATTGACTAGCTTATTATTGGCCCTTCTTATAGGAACTCCTATTCTCAGTCTGTCACTTATTATTGGTATTTAAAAGAACTGTAATTAGCTGTTAGAGCCTGTTAGAATAGATACTGGTGGTACTGGAGCATATATGGAGATCTAAAAGACCTACTGACTGTGTCATTTAAACCAGAATCAGACATAAATCTTAATTAACTTATACATTCCACGACCCAAGGTGGCTAGGCAATTTGTGAAAATTCTAGGGTACAGATGCTTAGGACATTGTCAGCTTGCAGATTCATAATCAGCTATTAACTAGAATCTAGTTTTTCATATGAAGACTTGGGGCTCTAAAAGTGAATCCTCCAATGAAAAAGGCAGAAGCTACATGGTTTTCTATAGCTAGACTCAGAAAGCACATAGGGTCACTTCTATTTTATTTTATTGGTTGAAGCAGTAATAAGCCCACCCAGATTTAAAGCGAAGCAACATAGACCCACCTCTCAATGAATTAGCAGCCATATTTGAAAACCAATGCAGCCTGCCTTCTGACTTTAATTTATTTACTTTCCTCTTACACATAAAATACAAGTTTCTTCTTCCAACACCCAATTTATTCTATTACATTGCATTCTATTACAGCAACGAGCTTAAGGTCAGGCCCAGGTGCAGGGACTTTCCTGAAGTTTGGTTGCTCAAGTACAATTTCTGTCACTATTAACATCTGTTAATTAAAGATATAAGCTATTTATCACCATGGTCCAACAAACAATGGTGAGATAGACATAGGACAATCTTAATAAACAAGTCTATGCACAAAGAGAGAAAGTGGGAGACATAGCATTCACTGGTCAAGAGCAGTTCTGAAGCCAGCCAGACATGTATGCCAATTTCTTGTTTAGGCTTAGTGCTGTTCCCTGACATTATGTTTTCCATTTGTCTACTACTTTCAGGAGAAGAAAGGCTTTGAAAACCTGTAAATCCAGACTAGATACTCCTTTGTTTAGCAAAGCAATTTAGTGAATTTTGAACAGACAAGCATTACATGTGTGTAACTGACTAGGCTGTTGTAACAAAGATGACAAAATAGTTGTTTAAACAAAATGAAAATGCACTTATCACGTAATTTTCTGGGCAGTAGTGCAGAACTAGTATAGTGGCTCAATAAGATTGAAGACCCAGCTCATTCCAGCTTCTTTAACTGCCATTCTTAGAGAGTGTTGAAAGTTCTAAAAAAAAATACTTATGAAAATAGAAAAGTCACAAAACTCATATATATATTCAACCTTTTGCCAGACCCATGGGGGATGACTTACTGATGATATAAAATTATGTTTTCAAATAGTATTGAGTTTTATGGAGAAATGACATTATTAAATGGAAATATAAGTTTGCATTAGAATGTGATCTTTACTAAACACACACACACACCCCTCTACATATACACAATAGTTAAACTAAAATCACTAAAGTTCACAGCTGTTATTTGTGGACTGGGAAGTTGCAGGATTTAATTTTTAATAAAAAATATTAAAATATTATGGATGCCTTACACTTAATTTTACAAGTTTTTTAGGGATACATAGATACTGGTTTTAAGAGACATTATATTCTTTTACTTAATTGATACTTTGGAAGTATATAACTGATTAGAAAAAAAGTATTGTGCAAGTGTGATTTCAAATTTGTCATGGGCCCTTTCTTCCTCAGATAGGTTCCTGGAATGCTTTAATGATGGATGACTGGAAGTAAAGTCTCACTCCTGGTTTTGGACCTTTTCTACATCATTTTTGACCTCCATCTTTTGTCACTCCTAAATTAAATTACTACATTAGTGAGTTAAATAGTGGCCCACAAAATTTGTGTCCACCCGGAATCTCAAAATATGACTTTATTTGTAAATAGGGTTTTTGCAAATGTAATTAGTTAAGATGAGATCACACTGGATCAGGCTAAACCTTAAATCCAATGACTGGCATCCTTATAAGAAAAAGAGAGGATATAGAGAGACATACACACACACAGAGAAGGCCATGTGACAATAGAGTCAGGAGCCGGAGTGATGCAGCTACAAGTCAAGGCAAGGGATGTTCAGAGATATCAGAAGCTAGGAAGAGCCAAGGAAGTATTCTTTCTTTGAGGCTTTAAAGGGCACATGGCCCTGCTAATACTTTGATTTCAAACTTTTTGACTCTAAAACTGTGAGAGAAAACATTTCTATTGTTTGAAGCCACCCAGTTTGTGGAAGTTTGATATAGCAGCCCTCGAAAACTAATACCACTACCTTCCAGAGAAAGAGACATACTGTATTAAAATTATCTGAGATAAATAACGATATAATATATGTATATATTTATTTATAATATTACTAACATAATGCCTTAAAGAAAGCATAAATTGAGATACAAAACGATTCCTCAAAAAAAAAGGTTAATATATCTACTGATCAAAAAAATAATATTAGGAAAGTGTTTTGTTATCAATTGTTATGCAAATGTTAGTTATACACAAGTTTATGAAGTTTTGCTTCTGACTCCATTTATAATATAAATTAGGATGATTTCATTTCCCCCATCCACATTTTAAAACCATCATTAACAGGATATAAATTATTCCACATACTTTACACAATTCATCGCAATGAAGGATGAAACTTAAAAATTTGAACTCATAAATCAGGGAAATGCAGAAAACATGCCGCTGACTAAATATATGACAGTTCAATATAATTTACTCTTATCTTTATTTTTCTGAGAATGCAGAATTACTAAATTAAATAAATGTTAATTAATTTTGAATGCACATAATATAAATAAATACAATCACAGTTGGAAAATCAATACTGCATTGTAAAACATTTATGTCTGCTTTCATTTATTTAATGATTAGTTCTTATTTGAAAAGTACAGTGGGGTATTTGGAGTCTAAATAATGTCTCCAACATTTTCTGAAACATAAAAAACTTATAAATATTAAAATACTATAAGTTAAGAAGTTTGAAATAATAAATATTTATTGAATTTTAATTTAATGTATGTAGCATCCCAGAATATTCAGTGAGGAAAAGTAGGAATTTGTTCAGCTTTCATTTCCAGTAAAATGGAAATAATGTCTTCCTCATGAGATTGCAATAGAATTAAATGAAATAGCATTGGAGTGTCTGTCATGTGTTTACAAACGCATTACTTCCCTTCCATCTGTTCTGCTAATTATTTCAGGGGCTAAACCTCTGCAACCTGTATTTCTCAAACTTCCATAACCCTTGGCTTCCAGCTAGGCTTAGCCAATGTCTGTCCTAGTGGGAGAGTGGAAGTTGAGAGTAAGGTATAAACTAGAATATTTCTTCCTCTTTTCCTCTGCTTCAGTCAGTAGCTTCAGAAGTGTCCCTGTTTCCTTGGTGATTCCAGTTCCCACCAGGCAGCACTGCATTCTGCGGATCCTGAGCAAAGAAATGTTTAGAAAAGTATCATAGTAGTTATAAATCACTTTGCAAAACATTAGTTATACACCAGTATGTGGATTTTAGCTTTTAATTTCATACATAATGCAAGTTGGAAATATCTCTCTCCTGACTCCACATTCTGAAACCAACTGATCATTACTAATGTGACATTTTTCCTGTCCATTTATCATTCTAATCACCCTTCCTTATCTGTTAATGTTCTTTTTAGATACAAATTGTTATTAATAGCATTAAATCAAATACTTAAGAATTAATGCCAATATTTCAGCATCTCAGTTAATTCCCATATGAGTAGATAATGTCATTAAACTAATTTTTTACCCTCCTACTCTATGATCTTATCCTGTCCTATTTCCACTTCCTATTCATTTCCATTTTTTGCTGTTGTTTCTCATATTCTCCCACTTTCTTTCCTTGCCTATAAACAAGAACTATTGCCATCTGTCCTGCCAACTTAACAGGGTTTCTGTGAAGGCAAAATAAGCATCTGCATCTAGTAGTGTTTTGTAAACTGTAAAGAATTATTCACATATCATTTTGCACCAGCTTTTCTTTTCTCTTTCTGCATGCATACCTTTTACTCTTTTCAAGATTTAATCTTAATGCTTTTTATTTTGTCTTACAAAATATCTTTGATTGCACATTAGTTTTAGGTGGATGAATTTAGATTCGCTTTCTAATTGTGACATAGTTGGCAACTATCACTAACAATTTTTATGTCAACTTTCTACCAAAACCTTATTCTCATAAGAACTAAAAGCAAACACATCACTATTGCCCAAAAAATGATTTGACTCTATTGACTCTCTTCACTTGCTCTGTGGATTTTTTTTTTTCCTGTTGGTGCCAAGGTCTAAAATATTGACATCACTTTTTACTCCATTCTTCTTATATTTTTTATTCTTACTTCCAAACACCCAGACTTATTGATTCTTCTTTCATTATGTGTCTTTTGTCCTTTCTTTCTTTTTTATATTTTCAGTTTTGCTGTCGTTTTTTTTTTTTCTTTTAACATTTAAAGACTTTTAAAATTTGTTCAGATGTTTTGCATTTATATCAGTCAAGATCAATTAGGAAATCACAGTTGATATTAGTTAGTTTTGCTGTGAAAATTTAAAATAGAATAGCAGGTATGGGAGAGCTGAAACTACAAGAGAAAATGTTGACGCAATCCAAGGATTAGCAATAGCACAATGCTGCCACTGCCCTGTTGGCTGGAAGAAACAAGGAAGTAGAGAAGAGCCCTGTTTTGTTAATATTGTAACTGCAAGTACTGAATTTAATTTTAGGCACCACATCAAAAAAAGGATATTAAAACTTAAGAAGATGGCTATGGTGATATTGAAATACCTGGAAAATGTCTAGTGTATAATCATTGAAAGAACTATAATCATTTTGCCTAAAATATAGGTCGAATGGGTGCAACAGGAAGGATATATCAATAATTGTTCCAAAAACTTAAAGAATGTCAATGGAAATATATATCATGCTTTTTTATACCTAAGAGAACTTAAAAGCCTATGACGCTGATTTTAGTCAATGTGAAGCCTGATTTTAGAGTAATTAATGCCACCCCAAAATGTACTTTGATTTGAAAATAATGAATATACTATCATGAATGACATCAGAGTATTAATCCAGAGATTGACTTTGAAGTTAAGGAAAAATGTTAGCATTGTGAAGGAGTAAAAACAATATAACTTTATAAGTTCTTGACAATTTTTAAGGTTTAACATTAAATAGAGAAGGAAATCAAACAAGGTCAGGAAAAGGTGGTTAAGGTATTCACATGCTGCAGAAAATTAAAAATCAAGATGATCTAGTTCTTTGAAAAATGACAGTTTCACCAGTAACCTTCATGAGTGCATTTATTTATGCATTATTGTACAAAACCAAGTTTGCAAATAGAGCCATTGGTGTCAATCACTACACTAAGGAGAAAAATAAACCAGAAAAGGGAAGGAATATCAGTGTCAAATGAATATTTACAAGCTACAGAAGTAACCATTTATGCTTATATGCTGTGAAGACAGTATTGCATTAAAGAGAGAAACAAAGATTGTACTATAAAGTAAGAAAACTAGGCGATAGAAATGATGGAAAGAAGGAGACACCTAATCATGCCAGTCAAGAGAGAGTCAAAAACAGAGAAGAATGTGACTCTAGTAGCAAGATTTGAGTCTCATGGTCCTTAAAATTTCTCACCATAAATAAGGCAGAGAAGCCAAAGCTCTCCCTTCCTTTCACTGTAAAAAAAAAAAAAAATCACATTTTTATTTGGCTTCACTTCAGAGTGCTCCTGGCCTTTTCAGCTTATTTAACATTATGTCATGGCCACCTATTTTCCTCAGGGACAGACTTGATCTTCAACTGCAAGGATCTTGTGGAAGAGGCAAGTTGGGAAGGACCAGACATGCTGTTTGTGTGTGTGTGTGTGTGTGTGTGTGTGTATTTATTTTATGTATATTGATATGTTATATATACATATATACATACATATACTGATATATTAGGAAAAGAAAGGTAAAATAGAATCCATCTTCAGTGACTAGAGTTTTTATTTCTGACAATGACAAAGGTGGATAAGATTTTGAGTTTGAAGAGGCCATGACTTTTGGAAATAAGCATATGAGAAGCTTAACATAGTTGAGTAAGAGGATGACTTACTGAACATCACTCAGGAAATTATTGAAGATAGAAAGTGTAATGCTGTAACAGGTCAAAATTTCATGGCTTGCCATTTTCCACTATTGAAATTTTCTATGTCTGTGTAGAAGTTAAGGAATGCAAAGAAAATTGAATGATATTTAAAAAGCAATCAAGCTTTTTATCAATAGGAAACCTATTCACAGAATGTATTTTTTGAAAGAGTTAAGAATGAGGGAGTTTTGAGAAATGTAGATTAAGGAGTAATAGAATATGAATGATATGTAATATAGAAAAGGATTGTGATTTTTTAAAAATGGATAATTTATATAAAATGAATTGTCAGTTATGACACATGATAACACATAAATGTGTTCAAATTTTTTCAGAAAAAATCAAAATACAAGAATATATTCCAAGGCCAATATCCTGATTACTTCATGTTTTTTTCTCCTTTCAATTATGTGAGTTCATTATAATTTAATTTAACAATAAACTCATAGATTGCTTTCAATAAGGATTGGGTCTGATAGAAAGTAGCAGTGTCGATTGAGAAGAAATTTAGGATATTACTATCAACCTGTGTAAACAATAATGATCTTGATAATTTAGTTTGCTCAGAACTCATCATAATTTGGTTTGCTCAGAACTCATCCTCAAGAATATTCCCAATACATATACCAGTATTTATTAAACTAATTTAGATTAATTAATTTTTAATATAATTTTCCAGTAGTACAGTTTGATGCTTTTCCCATATGCTCTAGAGAATAAAAAGACTACTATAAAACATAAAACATTTATTATAATAGTTGCTATATTTATGTGGTTGGATTTGAGATTTTAAATAATCTTCTTTATACTCTGTATTTTCCAAATTATTTATTGAGTGTATATACTTCTTATAAAATAGAATATTTTAATATGTATATAATGCGTGCATATAATATATTTTGGGTGTATGTTTGGTGTGTGTGTGTGTGTGTGTGTGTGTGTAAACAAGAATGTGAATGATATGAGGGATTCCATATTGGAGAGTAGTTCAGTAACAAATTAGAAAAAATGGCAAGAGTTCTCATAGTTTTAATGTGCAATGTGATGTGCCCCTAATCTGGATGAGATATAAAGTGTACTCTGAAGTGGACTAATGGATGAATTAATGTTAGCAATCATGTAAATAAGTGTGAGGGAGCCAGAGGAAGATAAAGGTAAGAAGAGGCTTGTGATTCCAGGAGGAAGATGCCTTTAAAGTTTCGGATAGTGAGAAGAAGGCTGTGATTGATTAGATTGAAGCTGTCCTGGTCATTAACTGGTGTAGAATTGAGAAATACAATGAAATTGAAGACAGGGCAAATCTAATGCATTCTAGATAGATTATCTTTCATGAGCAAAAGCATAATGACTAGAAACAGAAGTCAAAGTAGAAAAAAATGAGAATCAATTTCAAAATTAGTAAAAATTTGTTTTATTCTTATACTTTATCTATAAAGGTGAAGTATTTTTCAGACTTATAGAAACTGATACATCTTTTATATTGATCTAGAATAATAGTCTCTAGTTAAAGTATCAAGGACGATTAAATTAGAGAATGTGGCAATATATTTTTTTGTGTGTTCGAATGACATTTGCTTATACTCCCAAAGTATGTGATTATCTAGAATTATAGTCATGCATCAAAAATAAGAAGTTAAATGTTTTTAACCAACAATTGTCATGTCTTTAATGGACTTTTCTAAAAGAACAGACTAAGTAGGGGGTAGCCCTTTTCAAAACTTAATAAAATAAAAGCATAATTGTAGTAACTTTTATTTAGAATATAAGGGCTAATTACAAAGATCCAAAAGTGCCATTGGAATTTATCTTAAAAATGTCAGATAATCTGTTATGAAACAATATGGCTGCCTACATGAAGAAATATGTTCAAGCCAAACCAGCTAGTAGGCAGATCATTAACAAACAGTATAAGCAGAGAAGGAGAAAGATGAATCCCCTAAGGAGATTAAATATTTATGTATCTTGGCTCAGAAACTCACTTATGTTTAGCCTAACAGGTAGCCTCATACTAAGATACCATCTGCCCAGTGAAGTAAAACAAATTTTGGTTTTCAAATTTATACTACAAGAATCCAAATTTATGTGAATATATAAGAATATCTTCTCTTACTCTGAAGAGAGAAAAGGTATTTTCCTTGAGTCAATTAGTTGTGATGAATGAAGACTGGCCCAGAGTCAATAGGCTACTATAACATGTTAGAACATGCACTCTCTCT
>NW_006442107.1:18396270-18397242 GCF_000325575.1 Pteropus alecto | reverse complement strand
CAATTCACTTTTTTCTGATTACTAAAATCATGTGATTGTCCCCTCATATACCAGTTAACCTGTGGCTTTACTCTTTTGTAAATCACCTATTTGCTACATCTTACATTGAAGTTAAGAATGTTTTGGTAACATGAAGCTTTAATGGTAATTCTAAGGGAAGGTCGAATGTATATGGATATCAAAGAGAGCATCAGTATTTAAAACAATGGTAGCTGAAGGAAATTGGACTTTGGGTGATAAACACACAATAGAATATACAGATGTCAAATTATAAAGTACACCCGAAAGTTATATAATTGTATTAACAAATGTTACCCCAATAAACTTTAAAAAATGAAAATAAATAAATAAATAAAACAATGCAGAGCCAAAGAGAATGCATCTACTAGTTAAGAACCACAGTGTCTGAGTTGGGATCCCTGGCTTATCCTTTATTGTTTATGTGATCTTTGAACATTGTGCCAGTGTTTCTCATTTGAAAAGTAGACATCGTATTAGTACCTGCCTTATAGAGTTCTTGGGAAATTACATGAAATACTAAATATACGGAAGAGACTAAAAACAAAGCCCAATCTCAATGAGCACTTATTAATGAGTGTTGTAAGATTATTTCTTCTCAATTTTTCATTAATAATTTTAGATCTCTATTTTTGTACAGGCATTTTATCTGCTACATTAATATTATTAAGTAAATTAAACATTAAAGAAGGGACATAAATTGCATTTCAATAAGCTCCAAATATTTATATCAGCTTCCTTTCACCATTTTGCTGTAAACACATTCTGTCTTTTTTTCATAGCTCACATGAACAAAGCTCAAATCAGAGCAGTAACTGAGTGGCCAAAACCTGTTCTGTCAGCATCTTTCCTACATTTGTGAGATGTTCTGATTAGATGCTTTAAAAGGTTACCAGGACAAAAATGCTATCTTAAAAGTTAACTAAGTAATGTACTCTGGAAAGGCAAACCATT
>NW_006442107.1:18376442-18396240 GCF_000325575.1 Pteropus alecto | reverse complement strand
ATCTTCAGCTATTTTTTAATCCATAAGCAAATTCTTAGTTTCAAAGGTCGTGATCTCTCTTGTTCCTAATTAGATGAAATTTGCTACCTCTAGCTATGAATTTAGTTCAAATATCTTATGTCTTATGGTGCTCATAAATGTATTCAGGGAAAACAATATAGATTTATGGATCACTATACAAAAATTAGTTTACATAATTTTCTGAGCAGCTATTGAAATTCTAAAAATAAAAGTATACTTTTAATAAAGGTAAAGGTTTTATTTTTCTCCGTATTAGTGGAAAAAAATGGAGAAAACTGTCAAACATACTTTAAGCCCAAAAGCTTAAACAAAAGTGAAATATAATCTGTTCTCTTATAATAAGGATTTTATTTCAAAAGTTTTGTTTAAATAAAAATACAATTTGCTAAACATTTAACATGGACATTTTTAATTAATTACATGTTATTTTCTATTATGAAAACTGAAATATTTCATTCTTAGAAAAATGAGAAGGAAACTAGAAATAGAATTTGTGAAATTATGTAAATTATGTATTGTGACTGACCAAAAGCCATGATTTAATTGACCAGGAAATATCCTAATGACCACATAAATACCTTGCTGGATTTCAATATCTGATAATTTTGGCACTGGTTTATAAAGTTGATAACATTGTTTGCAAATATAATCCTGCAATTTAAATTGTATGTTAAGTTCTAGATAGCACGAGATATTTTGAGATTGTATGTTTGTTTCTTATTAGTTTTTTTTCTCTTATCAATTAATTGCTCCTCTGTAGTAAACCCCTCCCCATTAATTACAGTTCCTCATTTCCTATATACTAATAATTTATTTTCTTCCTTGTGTCCACTTAGATTTAGTACAATGTACTAAATTCTTGTACAATATGCAAGAATATAGATTTATGCATATTTAGACAGAGAAAAATATAGTTCAGCAAGATAAAATAGTTGAATTTGGTGGTAAATGGAATAAACTTAAAAATGGAGGCAGAAAAGTATGATTGAATTTACTAGAAAGAAAAATGTATGCAGGGCGAGGTAATATAACACTGTGGGTAAGAGCTCAAATTTGGAATTAAGATAAATTAGGTTTGAATTCCTGCTTGCAAATTTACCTGACTCTGGACACATTGCTCTCATCCTCTAAGCTTCAGCAGTCTGAAATATACATTGATATATCAGTACTTGCTTCACAGAGAGTGTGAAAAACAAATTTTAAAATGCCAAAATGCATTTATATCTGTGTCTAGGGTATAGTAAACATTCAATAAATACTAAATATGATCATAGTGATAATGACATACATTTTATAGAGAGTTTGGCTTTAAGTTTTATTGTGACAAAATATAAAAAATATTTAAAAAGATAATTATAAGATATTCTTTTCATGAAATTAAATGTCATGATAGGCCTGGTAAAATACAATTCCATTCAATAAAACAACCAACATTTTTTAATGCATTCTCACAAATAAAGCTCTTGGCAAGTGTTAGAGGACTTATTACCATAGCACTCTTACTAAGAGAAATTGCAATTTGTAAAAGTATAAGTAGGTCTGGTGAGAAGATTTAAAAGAATAAAATATCTTCCAGATACTCCAATTAACAAATGAATAATTCAAGACAGACATTATAGCTTATGCAAAAAGATAAAAAGATTTTTGCTTTTTTTTTTTCTTTTGAGGTTTTTGGTAGCTATAAATTGGCCAAATAGTTTTGAGATTACAATTTTCTGGTAATTACTGAATTATGTTATGGTATCTTATAATGCCAAAGCGTAGGATTTAGTGTTAATCAGAATAAGGTAGGACTGATGTTCTTCTAATATTTACAAAAATATTGGTTTGTGTAATTTTTGAAATATGCTGTAAGACCTACATGTTCCTTCCATCCTCTCTGCCATCACTGAATGCAAAATAACCAGCCACCCTCTTCTCATTCTCTTCCTTGCCCTTTTCTTTTACTTCCCTTGGAGAGAAAACAAACAAACAAATAAAAAAGTGTGTAAACAGATATTCACAGAGCTATAGAATGTTCTCAGAGGTAAAGTAAAACCTATTAGACTTCCTAGACTCATAAATTCTGTGAACCACCAAAAAACACTTCAAAAGAGGTTAATGGGTTTTGACTTAATCAGTTCTTCTAAGGTCCAACCTTTCCCCGCTCCCCCCATTGCCCAGTTGCTCTGAAATAACATAAGTGGTTCACAAGTACTGATGTCAAATTGAAGTCATTTTGATGCCAGAGGAAAAAAATCTTAGAGGCACTTGGGGAACATTTCAGCATTCTAGAAATCTTTTGGGAATTATAATTATTCTAGAAGAATTTGAACTAGTAGTAGCAAAGCATTTATAGTTTATACTAATTTTTTGAGGACTAAGATATAATTGGGGACATTTGGCTCCTATCAAGAGGAAAAATGGAATCCAAAGGAATATACAAGAGTTACACATTATTGAAAGTAGATGTCAAGAATATGGATTCTGGTCTCTCCTGCCTGGGTTTGAATCATGATATTACATTCATTAGGTTGAGATCTCAGTTACCTAAACTCTCTCTTGATCTTTCTCATCTGTAAAATGGGAGTAATAAACATAGGCAAGACACATAGAACAGTGTCCGGCACAAATAATTTACACATACAGGTTTGTTAAATGAATGTACGCTGTGATGTATTTTCATGTATTGTTTAATTATTCTAAAATTTTGCTTAAATAGATATTTATTTTCTATAAATCAAAGTGGGGGAATTTGAACTTTGAGAAATTTAGAAAATTGCTAAACTCAATAAACTAGAATTTAAACTCAGATTGTTTTGATTCTGTGCCCAGTACATTTGGTGGTGGTGGTGGTAGTGGTGGTGGTGGTGGTGGTGGTGGTGGTGGTGGTGGTGGTGAAATCTGGAAAAGATATGCCTGGAGGCAGGATTTTTTTTATATTGTTTGTATTCTGTGCCCAGTACATTTGGTGGTGGTGGTGGTAGTGGTGGTGGTGGTGGTGGTGGTGGTGGTGGTGGTGGTGGTGAAATCTGGAAAAGATATGCCCTGGAGTCAGATTTTTTTTTTAACTTAAGGGTGAACATCCATTTTTTTCTAGCAATACACACGCAAACATAGGCTGCTAAACTAGATGGCCAAGCTACCCTCAAATGAATGGGGCCTGAGGGAATCACATCAGGGTAGACTAAGTACACTTGTGCATATAAAAGTGAACGTTATGATTTTCTTACTCTTGCAGGCACTTTGGGTCTCTTGGCTAATACCTGCATCATATGGTTGTAACATTAGAAACAAACAAACAGTTCCAAGGTCTAGCCCATAATGATGAGAAAAATGATCAGCATTTTTCTCACAACTGGAGATATTTAGTGGTACCTATGTTGAAATCATGTTGGTGACAATTTCACAATGGATTTTCTAGCACTTAAAATGCTAAGATTTCATGTCTTCGTAAAAAGATTTTCTGAAAAAAGCACCAGAAGCAGAACATAAGAGAAATAATTGTCTTTCATTGCCTGAGGCATGCTCTCACCAATCCAATTTTAAAGTAGAAGCAAAAAACAGAGCAGAGGGGTAATAACGGCTATGTTTTAGAAGATGAGGCTGAAATGTTAGGTGATTTGGAGAAAATCTATAGATTTTTTTGAGCTGGCCCCAAGGGAGGAAAAACATGAAGAGGAGAAAAAAAAAAAAGATGAATATGAGCAAATATCTCAATAGGTCGAAGCCTGGGACCAAAATAAAGTATGTAGTAATAAAAACATGAAAACTAAATAAAATTAATGGCTACCTAAATGGAAATATAACAGAAACATCACTATACACATTGTTTAACTCTGATTTTATGTAATATAAGGAATGCTTTTATACTGAATGAATTCCCAGAATGCTGAAGCTAGAGGAAATAGGATGAACTCAGCCTAGTCTTTTATATATGAGGGCATAAACAGAGAAATATATACATAAATATGTTCTTGCTATAGGTAGAGTTTTTCCTGATTTAAGAGATGGAGCATAAAGTCTGGTTCTTAGTGGTAGTGATGGTAGTTTTATATTTAGATAATAAACTCACCACTTGTATGTATGTAAACTGACCCTTTTTCATTATCAGGAGCTCTCCTTCAAGAATTCATAGTTTCAATCATAAAGCCACCCTTGAGTGAAAAGCCTGTGAGAACACCAATTTCTGAGCTTATCTTCTAAAACTTTTTTCTCCAGTTGCATTGGTATTAGAACTCTTTATCTTTATTTAGCATCACTACTGGATAAGTATTGGAGATGAAACTGGAGAGTCAGAGAAGGGCCACAAAAGCTCTTGCAAGACTAAGCAACAGAATCCAGCACTTAGAGCAGAGCTTTGATAGACAAGATTTTGGCTTCCTTATATACTGTGTATCCACAGCAAGAGTTGCAGGCTCAGCATCAGGAATGGAATGTTGGGAGAGGCAGGGTAAGGGAGATAGGTCCAGAGATTAAATGATCAGATTTTTAAACTGCAAGTAACTGTCTTAGTCAGAGCCATGGCATTACAGATGAGGAAACCGGCCCAAAGAAGCATAGGAAACAATCTGCCCAGGATTACTCTCTGCAAAGTTAGACCAGACTCTAGGTTACTAAACTCTTTGGTCCAGTTCATTTATCATTAATGTGTTATCTTTTAAAGCCTTAGATACTCATCAGTTTATGAACATCTTTTGTGGTGGAGAGGCTTCTCAGTATATTGCTAGACAGTCTAAAATAAGAGAAGATGTAGGATAGAGTTCTGGCTTTGTAAATAAGAGTGTTCTTCCTCTAGCACCCTGTGCATATTTCTATTCTACTACTTACCACATTGCATAGAAATTATTTTCTTGTCAATGATTAGCACAGATTCAGAAATATCCATGTATTTTAGTTGGATTAAACTGTGTGATCTTGATTAAGAAAATATTTTTTTCTGTTTCTATTTACCTCTTCTTCTTCACTATAGAGATATTAGTAATTATTTGCTTGTTTAGCTAGGTTGTTACAATGACAAACATTAAAATGTATGTGGTGCACTTTATAAATAGAAATTAATCATCCAAGGAAAATAGTAAAAGTAGCGGTGGTAGTAGAATGGTAACAATATTCATCATATTAGTAATCACTAACCAAATAATATGGCTAGAATAGGGAAATTTAAAGAAGGGAGATGAAGAACTTTGTCCTTTATTTAAATAACATTTACCAAAATGATAATTGTTATATCATGCATCTGAACTGGACCAAGCAAGAGCAATTAAAAAAGAGAAACTAAATGTACTGAAATGTAAAATTCTCATGTACATCTGATCTCTGTTTGCAAACTTCAATGATAATGTAATAACAAGACTCAAAAGCACTTACATAAAAAGAAGTAAGGGTACAGGTAGGAGAAGGTTACTAATACATTCTGTTGTCAGAGTGTTATTCATTTTTTCAGTCCAGACCCATTTTCTTCAGTTGAGATTTGTCAATGTGCCTATTTATCATTTTTTTAATGAAGCATTAGTAAAAAGATCAGAAAGCAAGTGAAATATGACATTTATCATTATACTAGAGTTTGTGATGTGGCATTCATTGTGAAAATTCAAGGTTGTACCTTTTTAGTTTAAGTATAATATTGAACATCAAGTTTTCTATTCAGATGCTTTTTGTTAAGAAAATTCACTGTGCAACTAAAGCAAAGCCTGCTGGAAAGTTTATTAGTTAATCTATTTATATTTTTAAAACTATGTCATTAAATAACAGATTTGTCTATTTTTCCCATTTGTGGTGGTAAACTGTTTTCTTAAAGTAACCAAATGGTGGTTTTGGAATCCTATGGGAAACTCGAAAGTAAGTACTAGGAAACTGAATCTATAGTGCACAATATTAAAATATGTGTTAATGGTGAATATTTATATAATAGATGTTATTTTGGATATGCTTTTGAACCATTTATTTGTTGACACATTAGTTAATGTTTTCCTCATAATCAGCTTTACCTTTCTACATATCTGTTATTGAATTCTATTTAAAGTTTATATTGAGATGTGAGCTTTATCTTATATGATTATTTTAATTCTCCTTTGAATGTTTTCTACTTAATAATATGGTAACTAGAAGTATACCAATATATCTGCTGTTAATTAAATGATAGGTTTTTTCCTCTTTTAAGCTGAAAAACAATAAATAATCTACTGGCCAACGAAAATGTTTAAAAAAATCAATCGGTGCAAAACTAAATCTTAATAGACATAGTTGATCTAATAAGTCATTCCATTTTATGTAAAATGCTATTACTACTTGACAAAAATGTCTACATATGCAGGTGTTGCAGATTAGACACAGATAACAGTCTTCTGCCTGGCTCTGCCAGAGTTCAAGTATGTTTACAGTAATTAGCACCTTGCCTACTCATGGAGGCTTTTTTCTGTGTTTTATGTTATTTTGGAAGAGGGAAGGAGGCAGAAATGCTGGTGATTTGGTGGCTTGCCCAAACACAAAGAATAAGAATTTTTTTGAATGTGTGTGTTTTTTAATTTATTTTTTTACACATAGGTTTGAACTCTTCTGTTTAGAATCACAAGGATCAGAAGCTGATGCTCTTTATTTTTTTGAGATATTTGTAAGCGTGGTAAGGGGTATTGGTCAAGAGAGACTGAGAGTCCGTAAAATCCAAGGAGAGAAGTTTTGGAGCCAGGTGAAAAAAATGCTGCAAAGCTGATGAAGAAGGACAAATCTGCTGATCTCTATATGTTGCACAAAATGTTCTGGCACTTGAAATGCAGGATGGCTTTGTACTGAATTCTAGAAATCTTAGTGCCCTCAATTTCTTTTACTTTCAAAAGAGGGTAGTGACAATAGTAGCACTTTGTTTGTATTGTTGCTCTAGACTTTAAAATGGAGCATTCTAGGTAAAATGCCTAGAGGAGTATCTGGCACAATGTACCCATTCAAATGCTGTCAGGTATCATTTTATAGTATAATTACTTTTATTCATGCTAGACTTGTGGAAATGCTGAGATTTTACCAAAAATATTTACATAGTCCCTGTTTATACAAAGAAGTTGATGAAAAAAATCTACTAAAAATTCCATAGTCCTGTGTAGACAATAGTAATTCATCGATGAAGATTTAGAATAGCTAGTAGAGAAGAAGTAATTATATATTTGCTTATTTTCTAGTCATGTGAAGATTGTATTATTCTGAAAATATTCCGTCATGTTTTTTTTATTTTCAAATATACTGTCCCTAGCTAATTTTATCTGTCCTTATCTCGAACTGAGGAAAAGATAGTAATGCTGCTATTACTCACAGTGCTATGAGTCTTTAGAACATGTTTATATTAAAACAATACAGATATACTTGCCTCTCCAGTTTTCCAATACTATTTATTTAATTCAAGTTATAATTTTTCATGATACTGCATCATCCACCGAACCACCCCTGAATCCTAATTTCCAATGATTCTCTCGAAGATTACTATACTTTGTTGACAAAAACCCAAATGTAAGTTTTATTTTAAATATTCAAAAAATATGAATGATAATTTGTTTTTTGGTCATGCTGCATAATTTTGATTAGAGTGACTGCTATTTAGAAATCGGATATTCTTTCATTTCTAGCTTCTGCATACTGCCTCCATTTTGCCTTCCTCAGAAACCCTGTGATATTTTTTTTTCTACTTCTTATGGATTCCAACAACATTCTTGTACCACATTTAAGGTATATGTTATACACTTTTTTGAATTTGGGACTTTATCAAGTCCTTCATTAGGACTTTTAATTTTTTTCGTGTAGTCTATGTCCTATATATTTTCCTCTAACGTATATTCTGCATGCATTAGTTATTCAATAAATGTTCACTAAATTATAATAAAACAGTTTATTTTCTCCCACTGTTAAGTAGTATTAAACAATGCAATTATTGCATATTCTGTTTTCACCTATATTTGTTAACTACTGAGATAAATCACCGTCACATTTATTTGCATCATCAAGAAAGACCTCTTATAAGAGTTCTAGCAGATGCCTCAGTATTTTCCCCTGGGATCCTCAATGTGTTTGCTGTTTCCCATGAACAATTTTACTATTAGAAATTTATATAATGACTTTAAGGTTTTAATTCATGTTAAATTACAATTACACCTCACTCTTCTTAGCTCTTAAGATATTGCCAGTAATAAATTCAAGACCATTTCTGAGAGTAAAGTTCTCAGAAAAAGTAAGAAAAAATATTAGGGAGTCGAGATCCAGAGAAATGTAGAAAAACTTTATATGAAGTGCATACTGAAGGTAATATGATTAAACTTTGGCCTCACCTTCAAAGATTACTCTTTCAATCTAAGTGTTAAGAAAGTTTGCTTCACCTTCCCAAGCCACCCTAATTTTGAATACTAAATATTTCACCTGAACAAGGGAGGAAAAAAATACAAAAAAAAAAAAAAAAAACCTGGGAAATTTTTTTAAAATTTTTTTAGGAAGGCGGTACTTTTTAATGTGGAAAAGGGGAAATGGTTTCCACACCTTAAATAGTGACATATAAACAGTAAATTTATTGTTGAAATAAGTTGCAAATCACTTCTCTTTTAACATAAATTATATTCTCATTACTTATAAATTAGATGACTTGCCATATATATTAACTTACTGATTGAGCTTCTAGATCACTTGGTACAGTTGACTAATTTCCTTCTAATAATGAAATGTTATTCATATTTAGACCTTCTAAAATATAAGGTGTATCTCTGTGCGATATGTATCAATGTTAAGATACTTTTTCCTCGTTGTTTTAGCAGTTGCCTAAAAAATATACTACAAAGACTCAACAAATCTGTAAATGTTATGGCTCTAGGATCTGGATTATAGAGAATCGATGTCACCATCTGAATCATATATAACTAGCATTGGGATAGAATTTATAAAATCTAATAATGGACTCTTGTCCACCTTTATTCATTTAGATTTGTCACCTCAGTCAATCCAGTTTTTGAAAGAAAAAGAAAATATATGTATATCCCCAGAATTTAAAACTGTACTATGGTCTATCGAGATAGAAAGCAGTTGTCAGGGGCTAAGGGTAGAGAAAAAATGGGAGTAACTGCTTAATGGGTATGGCTTTTTATTTTAGAGTGATTGATAAAAATATTTTGGAATTAAATAAATGTGATGGTTGTAAAACATTGTGAATGTACTGTCACTGAATCATATACTTTAAAATGTTTAATTTTTTATTATATGAATTTTACCTCAATAATAAGAAAATAAGAAATAGTACTCCCAGTCCCAAACTTTCAAAAGCTTTTTAACAAAAACTAATGATTCACACATGTGTGGGATTGAGAGGATCTATTATAATGGTTGTATTTCAATATCTTCTTGTCTAAATCTGTTCTGAATCATATATTTGCCTTTCCAAGTACTTGTATTACTGTCATCAGTCACCAGTTCACTTCTCTCTCATAATCTGCATCTTCTATTTCTTTTTTCACCCCATTACTTCACCAATAATGCCCTATTGCTCCTAATTCTCCTTCTTATCTCTCAGTTAATGGGATTTTTACTGTCTTCACCTCGGAATTTTCTACATCAGAAATGAGTGTTTCAGCTTTGACATTTTGTGTCCTGTGGTATTCGGAATAATGGTCCTCAAATATGCCCATGTCCTAATCTTCAGAACCTGTAAATATATTAGTTTATATGGCCAATAGGGACCATGAAGTTGTGATTAAGTTAAAGACCTTGAGAGGAGGTGACTATCCTAGACTATTTGGGTGAACCCAGTATAACCCAGTTCTTAACATCCAATAACGTTTCTGACTGTGGTAAGAGAAAGACATGAGAGTATAGAAAAGTAGGGTCAGGGACATGCAATTTTACTAGTTTCAAAGATGGAGGAAGTGGTCATGAACTAAGGAATAAAGACTAGCTCTATAAGCTGGAAAAGGCAAGGAAACGGATTCTCCCCTAAACCACCCAGAAAAGAACACAATCCTGCTAACACCTTGAATTTAGTCAGTGAGACCTGTGTCAAACTCAGATCTACAGAACTGTAAAATAATGATTTTGTGTTGTTTTAAGCAACTAAGTTTCTGGTAACTTATTATATCAACAATAGGAAACTAAGACATTTTCTTTTCTCATATGACTTGTGATAACTATCTCCTTATCTTTCAAATCTATTTACTTTTCCCCATTTATAACTTTACTACTTTGTTCTATGATTTGTTAATTTTGGGATCATAGCAATAAATTCATAAATACTTCCCTTTTATTTCTAAAGTTGCTTCGATTCATTTTCAACACTACAGTCAGAATTGCCATACTAACAGAAAAATCTGAGTATAGATTACTAATAAATCCCTTCAATCATTCTTATTACCTTTGGGTTAAGTCCAATACCAAGTTCTTCATGATCTAGTTCCTGATTTCTCTTCATTTATCCTCCTCAGATTTATGGACTGAATATACATGAAATTCCTTCAAAACACTCTTATTTTCTCTTGCTTTTGTGTATGAAAAAATTTTGCTCATTTATACTACAACCTCTACCTAGTTAGCATATATTTGTTCTTTGCCTATTAAAACAAATATTACCTTTTTAAGGAACTCTTCTCTGAACCCAAAATATTAGATTTTCTATTAGTACTTGCTCTTGCTCTCATTGCAACTATGATAGACTCAGACATAACATGTATCAATCTACTGAATGGTGTGATTTAGTTTTAACTTGCATGTATTCTTTACAAGATATGACTTTCTTGATTTTTAGTCAATTATTAGATATTCAAAAATAATATGTAAATCAATGAGTAAATACAAGCATTCACCTTTTGCTAATACGTATACATATATGTGCATGTATATCCATGTTTTAATGTTTACTTAATGTAGTAGCTACCTTATTGTAATTTTAAATATGTGGTTGCAAAGTTATAGTATCATTTTAATCAAAATCTTATTCCTATTTTATTTTATTTTTTTTTAAAACATTGTTTACTGAATGATGTAGAGAATGTCCTCAGAGTACTGCCTGGTATAAGTCTAAATTATTCATTTATGCCTACTCTGTTGCATTCAAAATAATGAATCTGGTTGTTCCTATCTAAATTGTAGGCATACTGCCTGGGAGGAATTAACCAGCTTTTAGAAGTTTGCCTTGCAAATCCAAACCTATTAAATGACGCAGAATGTCTCAGCATGTCATAGAGTAATGCAATTATCCCTGACATTAATTATTACATTTTAAATTGCCTTTTTAATCATGTCTTAAAAGAGGAAATTATGATTACTTTCTGCTTTTTATCATTTATCTTTTCTCTCTCTATTTGAAGAAGCCGTGTCTGGGTCCAAAAGAACAGTTATAATAAAGCCATCAATGAATATTTTAGTTAATAATACTTTTAAAGTTCTCCAGAAAAGCCATATAAATATTGAAAATGACAGTTATATTAGCCACTTGTTGATTATTTTATAAAACAACAGCATTATAAAACAAGTTTAAAATATGTTTTACAGATACAGTTAGGGTATAAATCATTTATATAATTATTTACCATAGAAAAATAAATAGAAATATAAACTCCAAATTTTTGCTTCTGAAGAGAACTGTTTAGGTACTCAGTGACTTTATATATAATATAATATTCAGATGCAATAGACTAAAATACAAATAAACTTGTTCCAATTTGAATTATTCATGCACGTTATTTATCCTTGAGTCCATCTTACTTTATATGGGATATAATTTATTAATTTATAAAGTGAGGTTAACATTTATTTTACCTCCATATGTCAGAGAATTAAGAGAATAAATCAAATAAGATAGAATATTGTAAAACTCTGAAATTATAACAATTTGATATTATTACTAATATGAAAAATATTCAGCTTTGACCATGGTGAACACTTATCAAAGTAAAGAAATAATATAAATTATTTGAGAATAAACAATGTTCCAATTTAAACATTTTCTCTAAGTCACCAAATTAAAATATTTCATCACCCAATTAAACTATCTTATATGATAAACTTATTACATTATCAATTATTGCTAATTTTTATAACATTTAAAGTACTAAAACCACCATACTGTTTTCCATAGTGGCTGTACCAATTTGCAGTCCCACCAGAAGTGTATGAGGGTTCCTCTTTCTCTGCATCCTCTCCAACATTTGTTATTACTTGTCCTATTGATTATAGCTATTCTAACAGGTGTGAGATGGTGTCTCATTGTGGTTTTGATATGCATTTTCCTAATAACTAGTGATGTTGAGCATCTTTTCATATAGTTGTTGGCCATTCTTATGTCCTCTAGGGAGAAGGGTCTGTTCAGGTCCTCTGCCTATTTTTTGATTGGATCATTTGTGGTTTTTTGTTGTTATTGAGTTGTATGAGTTCTTTGTATATTTTGAATATTAGGCCCTTATCATATGCATTGCTTGTAAATATATGTTCCCATTCAGATGGTTGTCTCCTTACCTTATCAAAAATTTCTTTTGCTGAGCAGAAGCTTTGTAGTTTGATGTACTCCCATTCGTTTATTTTAGCTTTTACTTCCCACGCTTTTGAGGTCAAATTCATAAAATCCTCTTTAAGTCCAAGGTTCTTGAGTTTAGTTCCTATGTTTTCTTCTATGCATTTTATTGTTTCAGGTCTTAAATTGAGATTAGAAAGATACCTGGGAAAACTTTAAAACAAGAACTTCGACTGACAAGAAAAATATTCAGGCTTGGAGGACCATAATTTCCTAAATTCACTGGGACAGTAAAAGTAAAAAAAAAAAAAATCTTTATTGTTTTATTCTGAAATTTTAATCTGTTTCTTTGGCCTGATAGTAACATGCAAATCTGATGATTTTTTGTTCTATTTCTTTAAAAAATGCCGATGAGGTTTTGATGGGGATTACATAAAATCTGTATAATGCCTTAGATAATAAGGTCATTTTAACTATGTTGATTCTTCCAATCCAAGAACACAGAATATCATTTCATTTTTTTGTATCTTCTTTGATTTCTTTTAATAGGGTCTTATGGTTTTTATTATATAGGTCCTTCGCTTGTTTCATTAAATTTATTTTTAGGTATTTAATTATTTTCGTTGCTATTGCAAAAGGAATTAGTTTTTCCATTTCTTTTTCTGACACTTCGTTGTTAGAGTATAGGAATGCTATGGATTTTTGAACGTTGATTTTGTATCCAGAGACATTACTGTATTTGCTCATTGTTTCTAGTAGTGTTCTTGTGGAGTCTTTTGGCTTTTCTATATAGAGAATCATGTCGTCTGCAAATAGTGACAGTTTGACTTCTTCGTTTCCTATCTGGATGCCTTTTATATCTTTCTCTTGTCTGATTGCACTTGCTAGGAACTCCAATGTTATATTGAATAAGAGTGGCAATAGTGGACAGCCTTGCCCTGTTCCTGATCTTAGAGAGAAGGTTTTAGTTTTTCACTATTAAGTATAATGTTGGCTGAGGGTTTGTTATAGATGGCTTTTATTATGTTAACAGTATGGAGGTTCCTCAAGAAACTAAGAATTGATCTACTATATGATCCAGCAATCCCTCTACTGGGTATTTGCCCCAAAGACTTGAAAATGCATATCAGAAAAGATATTTGCACACCAAGGTTCATAGCAGCATTATTCACAAGGGCCAGGACATGGAAGCAACTGAAGTCCTATGATAGATGATTGGGTAAAGAAGCTGTGGTACATATATACAATGGAATATTACTCAGCTGTAAGAAGAGATGAAATACTGCCATTTGTGACAACATGGACGGACGTCGAGATAATCATGCTAAGCAAAATAAGCCAGACAGAAAAAGTTGAAAATCACATGATATCACTTATATGTGGGATATAAACCTAAAAGCAACAAATGAAAAGGACAAACAAGCAGAGACTCATGGACATGGACTATAGACTAGCGGTTATCAGAGGACTATAGAGTAGTGGTTACTACTGGGGTGGGGGAGGAGAGAGGAGGTAGTTGGGGTAAAGAGGGTCAAATATAGGTTGGGTCGCAGGAGGGAGAAGCGGGTAAAAGGGATCAAATATATGGTACCCCAATAAACTTAATAAAAAATAAAAAATAATAAAATAAAATACTAAAACCAGATTGTATTGATTATACCTTGGATGATGATGAGGATAGAGATTATGCTTGATATTTTTGTCCATGTTGTTTGTATTAAATAAGTAGCAACAGCTCGCATTCAAAACAAAGAAAGATAAGAATCTTTCTCTCAAACAAATTCTAGTCAAAGAAAAAAATTCAGCTCTTTCTTAAATTCAGAATATCTGGTGAGTTATAATTTTAATTATTGCTTTATAAAGCTTGCCATGAAATATAAAAGACTAATATTCAATATCCAATGTATGCATCATGCACTTTCATATGTACCAAGTTCACTAATGAAATAAATGTTAAGAAACAGAAAAATTAATCAGTTTTACACACAGAAAAATAAGATTAGGTATCAGAAAAATTAAGTAATCAGTTTGCACAATGAAAAAGATTTAAGTTTATGGGAAACATTTAAATTAAGAGATGATAGACTCTGTTGCATTGCTCAAAAGATATGTAACAAAACTATGACCTAATGAGAAAGCCCATTTGCCTAAGGAACAAAGTAAGTGTTGAATCCTGTGTTTCAAGTTGTGTGATTGGGTAATTGATGAATTTTTCCAAGTCGTAGGTTTTTATGAAATGGATAATTAACATCTACTCCAATGAGGTACACACCTTAACAAAAATCAGTTAAATATATCAACTATTAAGAACCTGCATGTCTGAATCTTAAGGATAGAAAGTATAACAATAAAAAGAACACATTCATTGAATCTAATGGAAGATTAAAAATTACATATTATAAATACATGATTATTTATAATGATGAAAAGTGCAAATGACTAAATTGAAGATTTTCAAATAAAATAAGTCAGTCTTTAAAAGATAGTATACAATATCAAGGATAAAAAAAATTACATGACGTTATGTTAAGAGAATAAACATCACAAAGGAATTAATGGAGTAAATCATACAAATATTTCTGTCCCTTCCAGACCAAAGAGTCAGAAATTTCAAGGTCACAAAAATGGGCCTATACTTGGTATATTCAAAGAACAAAAAGAAGGCAGGTGTGTCTTGGTTAGAGGCAGGGAAAGAATTGTAGGAGATGAAATCATAGTTAGCCCGAAGCCAGGTAAAGTTAGATTTTCAAGGCCATTGTTAAGTATTTGGGCTTTTATTTAGAAAGAGATGGGATGATATCAGGGGGATCTGAATAAAGCAATGACAGAATCTTTCTAAAATTTCTTTTCCCTACTATATAGAGTGAAAGGAGTCATTTAGAAGTTTTTACAATAAGTCACTTGCAGAGAAGGTCATAGCAGGGTGACAAGTCAGATGTCAGCCTTGTTCAGGGTGGCATGGCAGTAGACCATGGACCGTGGCGCCACTGAGATGTGAACTCAGGACCTTCTGCGTGTAAAGCAGATGTGCTAACCGCTACACTACAGAACCATGTCCACAATGGTCAAATTTTAAATAAATATTGTCTTTGGAATGATTAGAAATTGCTTATGAACAGAAAATACCATATAGATAGCTAGATAGCTAGATAGCTAGATAGCTAGATAGCTAGATAGCTAGATAGCTAGATAGCTAGATAGCTAGATAGCTAGATAGCTAGATAGCTAGATAGATAGATAGATAGATAGATAGATAGATAGGTAGATAGGTAGATAGGTAGATAGGTAGATAGATAGATAGATTTTTTTTTTTTTTACAAAGCATTCCAAGTTTTTTTATTTGGTTGAGTTTTTTTGTTTGTTTGTTTGTTTGTTTGCTTGCACACCAACAGTCTGTAAGTGGCATTCATTGAGATGAAATGTGCAGGAGCAGTAAGTTTAGGATATGAGGATGCTGAAACTAAACCTGGATGCTAATCTTGAGATGACTATTGGACATCTCCAGTGAAAATATCATATAGGCCATATGACATACATGTCTTGCATGCAGAGGGTATGCCGGACCTTGGTTAGAGATTTAAATTTGGGATAGTAAGCGTATAGGTAATATGTAAAGCCCTAAGATCACTTTGAAGCAAGTATAGATGATAAAGAATAGAAATTCCAAGACTGAACCCTAGATTACTGAAAAAATTAGAGGTCAAAGACAAAGAGAAGAGATCAACCAGCAATAGAAGCTGAGAAGGTATTTTTGGTGAGGTAGAAAGTGAACTGAGAGAGTGCTGTCTTGGCAGTCAATTCTGCCACTGTAGAGACAATAAATGATAACTATGAATAAAAATATTAATTAAATAGCTAAATGAAATTTATCTATTGAACTATTCAGCAGAAATATTTGTTTTGTCTAGATCTTGCTAAAATATTTGTAAACATAAAACCTTATTCAGGCTCATTCTATTGTTTATTCAATCCAAATTAGAAGTTACAGAAATTGAATTTATGTAGAAAAACAGGAAATTCCAAAGACAAATTGATATAACGATCAATGTAAAAGAGATAACTACTTCTAAACTTAAAAAAATATATATGCAAACAAATAAACAAAAACCACACCAGACCAGGAACATGAATGCCACGAGGTCTCTCTTGTATTTTTTCATTTATGCTTTTCTCTATGTGTATACTTCATCCTCTCTCATTGCAAGCTGATTTCTCATAAGGAGGACACTTGACTACTCATAAATCTCAAGTGCCTTATAATATCTATCACTATAAAGCCTGAATATTTTGAAAACTTTCAGGGAAAATCTCTGCTTGTCTTGAGTCGACTCTTGAAATAGTCAACTATGGCCAGAGATTTGGAGTCAGATAAAAACATAGAAGTTCATAATGAAAACAAATAAAGGAGGTGGAGAAAACATAGGTTCTCAAAAGAAAATTAAATAAATGTGATTCAGAAAAAATAGTAAGTAACAAGACAGGGAGAAAAATAAGCTCCACTAAACCATACATCTTTTCTTTTTTACATTATTATTTTCTCTGATTAATTTTTGCTGTGTCAATAAGTCAAAAATATTAATGATGAAATTAGTGTAAGTTATCAATAGACTATATAAAATTATGATTTAAATTGATTGAACTCAGACTTCTCAGAGTCACAACTGGTGAATTTCTTCATTTTAAGTGCATTTTTAATTCAAATTCTGAAGAAAATAACAGGAGAGTTATTCAATTTGCACTATTACTAAAATTAGTCTTTTGAGGTTCTCTTTTAAAATCTACAAGGTACATCAGTTATTCAACAATGTGCCATTTCTAGAGGATTCCAGAGAGGAGATTATCTCTGGATCACTAAAACTTTGATAGGTTTTTTTTATGAATAAAAGTTGAAATCAAGCTGGTTTTAAGTTTTAGAGTAGGGTTCAGTTAAAATACAACACGTGCTCCCCCTAAGCACACACATATCACATACATTTAATTTTAAGGATACATTATCTCATGTAATTCTTATTTATATAATGAAGTACAAATTTGATTCTGTTTTAAAAAATGTGTTCATTACTTGCAAATCATGATTATACAAATAATTAAAATTCTATATTCCTTAGATTTCATGAAATATGTGTGTTAATATTGAAAACAATAATAGCTCATTTACTCTTTAGAATAATCTCTTTGTGATGTTTCTCTATTATTTGGTTGTTTTTTTTCTTCCAACTATGTTTCAGATTGTACAAGTAAAATAAATATTGTTTTCCATTCATTTAATGTATCTTGATTCTATTTTCACAGTTGTTTTTTTTTCTGGATCTTAGTTTGTATTATACCAACCCAATCTCACATAAATACAAGGGTGGGTGTTTAAAATCTGACCTACAATGAGTTACTAAACTTAAATTAGTGTGCTTAACTCATGCCTTAACCATGTACATTCTCATCCAGATGCTCTTGTCAACTCTACTCTTAACAAAATGAACTTAAAAAAAGAAATTTGATACTTTTCATAAATCTCAAATTTGAACACTTTAGAAGTCTAGCCCTTGATATTTCATCATCATAAACACATACTGAATTGTCTGATTTCCAGAGACTCTTTAGCATGTATGTTTCTGATTACAATGCACATATAATTTTTCCCAGTATCTTTCATTGTATTTTTTTTTTGGATTTATCTGAATTTCATGTCAATTGATAATAATAATAGAAAAGTAGATGTATATTTAAAATGCCTCTCATTTTCTTTTAAGATAATATAACACAGCTTGAAGGATTCAAAAAACTCTCAACAAACAAACAAAAATAAGACTTTATTTTCCAGCTTTGAAGTCTTCAGGGAAAAAAATAGGAAATACTTAACTTGATTGTTTCTCAATGATTTATTTATTTTCATAAACTATAACAGGATATTTATTGTTATATTTACATAATTTAGTATCAGAATTCATCTATGGGTATACATTACATTAGCCTATTAAATAATAAAATAAAATTTTAAAAATACATGTAGTTAAGTGTATTGCTGACAATAACTTATACAGAGGTATCACTTTAGTTTTTCACTAAGTAATTGTATACACTTAAGATAGTGATTGTGCCATTAGTATAGTAAAGTGAATTTTTCATAGACACCAGGAGAAAAGAACAATGAATACTATGTACAGTGCTGAAAGAGAAATATAATTTATTGTCTGTTTAAAGCTATAGGCTATTCTGGTGAAAGAAATAACCTTTCTGACTACGACAACATTCACATATAAGCTCCCTCCCTAAAATAGACTATTTCCCTTTTTTTTTGCTAACATTTTATTTGATGGTGTAACTGCAAACTTACATCTAATGCTGAGTCCCAGGTAATCAACCTGCCAAGACTTCTTTTTCTTCTCACGTAATTATAGAGATAATATTTTCTCTCTGCAAAGTTTCAGACCTGGATTTCTACTTCCACAGAAAGAATTTTTCAAAGTACAGCCCATTCACTGTTACCTCTAACTACATTTACACTGTTCAAATTCTGAAAAACAAGAATGCAGCATTGAATATTCGAAAGATCACTAGGAAACAGTAAATCAGAAGTTTGACTCACTTTTCAGTAATTATCATTGTGACTTTAGATAAACCACTTAATCTGCTTAAGTTTCATATTTCAAATTTGTTAAATAATAAATTATAGCAAAATTATCTCTACTGTGTCTCTCATACTTTAATATTTTGTGATTTCTAGCTAATAAATAATGCTGATTTAATAAGTAGTGTTTCCTTGCCCTTCCTGTTATATAAGGAAAAAATTAAATTTAAGAAAGTTTTCCTCAGAAGCCCTTGAACAAAATTGCTCTTCCAATGAATGTTCCTCTTATTTATCAGTTTGTGTGATGAAATGAAAAAAAATATATATCTATATATCGGTCTAATGTCCTTTTTCTTGTTAACTTCTCCTTCTTCATGTATCAGTGGTGATATGAGAATATATATGATGGGCAAGACTACATAAGGACTCATACAAAGTGACTGATTTTTCTGAATTTTCTGTTTTACACAGCATAATTTCTCCAGAGATTGATGGGATCTTCTTTTCATTTTGTGTTGTAGTGACCTGGCTGGCAAATCACAGATTAATTAATATTGGAGCATGCCATGTTCTTACCAAAGGAACATAAAGACTGTCACACCATTTCTAATTATGAGAAATAAAGCCAACATGACATGAGGAATACGTATCAATTGATTTGACTTGATGATCCTAGACACTGAAAACAGTCTAAGTAAAAACAAAACAAAACAAAACAAAAACAAACAAAAATAAACACTCACTATACATCTCTTCTTCTGTTCCCTCCC
>NW_006442107.1:18339934-18376392 GCF_000325575.1 Pteropus alecto | reverse complement strand
GGCATGATCCTGTCTGGAAGCCTATTCACAAGATACAGACAGTCTAATAGACTAGATGCACCCAAGTGAAATGACAGTGAGACACTCAATCACCATACATTAGAAGCCCTTGATTAATCCATTTCTTGCCCGGCCTTAACACACACTTCTGAAGGTGACACAGACTACAGAGCATATAGGAGCTTGAGACCCATTCTCAGGAAAAAAGCAGGCCTGAATCAGCAACAGATTTTCTATTTGTAACACCAAAAAGGAAATTAAAAAATGCTCCATATTTCTTAGGTTTTTTTGGAAAATGATGTCTCATAAGACAAAGCATTTCAGACAAGTAGTTCTCAACTGAGGACAGCACTTACGAATCACATCTCAGACCATTTAATTAGTGATTTTAAATTCCTACACCTACGGATTCTTTTCCAAGTGAGTCTTTGTGGAGCCCAAGAATCTGTCCTTTAATCAATATCACTAAGTGATGTTGCTGCAAATGATGTATGAACAAAAGCTTGAGGAACACGGCCTTACACAAATTCAGCACATACTATCACACCTGTTCTTTTTATACATAATTCAAAATTACATGTCTCGTAAATATTCTGTGCATAAAGTTTCCAACTAATATGACCAATGAAGTTGCAAAGTTTATTGCCACTTAAGAAATGTTTCTCAGAATAACAGTGTATCCTTATGGTGTTTGCCAAGCTCCTAAGAATTGAATATATTACCTAGATGTCTTAATTTTAAGTTAAATAATGAACTAGTTTCCCTGTGGTTGAATTATAAAGGGAGTTGAATTTATAAATAGGCCAATTATAAAGGGCACACTTCTCATTCCTGGTAGCTAAGGAACCAGTCTCCGTTCTCTGATTATGTATAACACCATCATCTGTTATCTTGGGGACTCATTTTTTCTGTGGCCCTCCTTTCTGCTAAAACACTGTTATGGACCAAATGTTTGTGTTTCTCAAACATGCATGTCTTGAAGCCTTAAACCCTAGTGTGCCTATTTGGAGTTGGAGCCTCTAAGGAAGTAATTAAGATTAAAGGGGGCTGTAAGAATAGGTCCCTGAACCAATAGTATTAATGAACTCTCCTTCTTTCTCTCTCTCCATGTACACAAATAAGAACATGATGTGAACACATAGGCAGGTGGTTGCTGCCTATAAGCAAAAAGAAGAGGCCTTAGAATGAAATCTACCTTGCTGACACCTTTATCAGACTTCCCAGCTTCCAAAACTGTGAGAAATAAATTCCTGTTGTTCAAGCCATTCAGTCTGTGGGTTTTTTGATATGGAAACGCTTGCAGACTAATACAGATTTTGGTACTGAGAAATGGGGTGCTGATACAACGGAAGCCTACAAATGTAAGTGGCTTTGAAACTGGGCAATTGGTAGAGGCTGGAGGAATTTTAGTAAGCTAGAAAAAGCCGAAATTGGTAGATATATGAATGTTAAAGATGATTCTGGTAAAGGCTCAGAAAGACAAAAGGAGAGCTGGGGAGAGAGCTCCCATTTCATCAGAGAACATGAGAATAATTGTGAACAGAATGTTGGTGAAGATATGACATTAAAAGCCATTCTGGTGAGATCTCAGATGGAAAAGGGAAATAAGTTTTTGGAAACTGAAGGACACATCATTTAAAAATGGCAAAGAAATTGGCTGAATTGTTTTCTAGTGTTTTGTGGAAGATAAAACTTTTGAATGATGAAATTTGATATTTAATGAGGACTTTTCCAAGCAAAATGTTGAAGGTGCTCCCTGGATCCTTCTGACTGCTTATATTAAACTGCAAGAGTAGAGATGGATTGAATAAGGATTTATTAAACAAAAGGGAACCAAAACTTAAAGATTTGGAAAGTTCTTTGCCTGTCCATATTTCAAAAAGTGAGAAAAGATTTTCTGAAGAGAACACCAAAGATATGGTTAGACTATCACTAAATAAAGAAATTATGGGATTATATGAGTAGACACACTGTTGGAACTGAAGGTGATAGAGGCTGCACAAAATGAAGGAAGATTTTCAGATTACTTGGATTCTTCACATCAGGACCATAGAATTATTTGGCTGTGCACATGCACTATTTTCCAAGGAAAGGGAAGAATGGCCCTGAGGATGATCCGCACATCATCATGACACTGACTCAGCTTTAACCAGCCAGTCAGCCTCTTGCCAGAGCCTTGGTGGTGAGACCTCATCCCAGTGAGTCTAGAAGGTGAGACTGCAGCCTCAGAGGGTCCAAAAGGCAAGGCATTGACCCAGGTAGGATTACTTTCAAGCCTAATGGAATTTGCCTTGCTAGATCTTATACTTCTTTAGGACCTTTCACTCCTTTCATTCTTTCTGATTTCTCTCGTTTGGAAAAGGAATGTGTATCCTATGTTTGTCCCATTTTTGTCTTTGGAAGCACATAACTTGTCTGGTCTCATGGATGTGCAGATGGAGAAGAATTTTGCTTCAGAATGAATCCTACCTCTAGTCTTACTCATATCTGATTTAGACACTATTTAGCTAAGGCTCTTGACTTTAGACTTTTGAGTTGATGGGATAAGTTGGAATGGAATGAATGTATTTTGTATACTGAAGGACATGAATTCTGCCACTGAATATTTATGATCCTATCCCAAATTGATATATATGGTAAAGCTCTAACTTCCAATGTTGTATGTATTTGGATATAGGAATCTCTGCAGAAGTAATTAAGGTTAAATGAGGTCATAAGGGTAGGATCCTAATCTAATAAGATTGTTGTCCTTAAGAGAAGTCATACCAGAGAGCATTCTCTTTTTCTTAGTGTGCACACAGAAGGAAGAGGTCATATGAGCACAAAGAGAAAGATGGCTGCCACCTACAAATCTAGAGGAGAGGGTTCAGAATGAAACCAGTTCTGTGAATGCCTTGGTCTTACACTTCTCAACCTCCAGAACTGTGAGAAATAAAGTTCTGTTGTTTAAGCCACCCAGTCTGTGGTATTTTGTTATGGAAGCACTAGCAGACTAACACGAACACCTTTCTCTTTGATATACTAATGCTGTAAGTTGTATTTGAGCTAGTAAAATTAGAATTTTGACTGCAAGATATATTTCTTCAGGAAAATCTCCAGATAACCATCTGAAAAATTATGTTTTTTTTTTTTTTAATGGAGAAATATAACATTGTAATAAAATGGTGGTTGCTTTCTCCAGTTAACGAATATATGCACATAATTACAATATTTTGCCACAATTTTGTGGGGGAAGAGAATTCCTGCACTAAACATCCTTTAAATATTCTACATTACATTCGAACAATGCTTGATTAAATAATTTGCATAAGGTGGCTGCCCCAATCAAGTGTGCTTAGTTTAATATCTCAGTCTCATGGTATGTCACTGTTTTATTGAAGAAAGCACCATGCTCGTGACTCTGTTAGATACAAAGATGAGTAAGACAGAGTCCTGCCTTCAAGAAGTTTATACACTATTTGAAAAAAATTAGTAAGATCCTCTCAGTTTTTGGTTGTCTGTATTTTTAGTGTGTCTTCCAAAATCTAGCTAAGAACTGTAATAAGCAAATCATTTTAGAAACAAAACAGAAATAATGTGGAACATAAAGATAATTTTCCCTTAAAAAAGATACAGAGAGAGAATCGAATCAGTCTCTAATGATTCTGTCTCAATATAGATCAGAAATATACATGAAGTCAAAGAACTACAGAACAGGAAGTGTACCTCTTCTCTGAGACAATGTGCTTAGCTGTAAGCTGAGCAGCCAGCCTTTGCTACCCTCACACTGTTCACAGTAGCAGAACACTGGATAGGTGATGTATTATGATCATGTACCTAGTTTGCTGTCATGTTAGGTCTAATTCTATGGTAAATAATGCAACTCCAGAAGGCCAATCTCACAACTCTCCTTCTGTAATGGGATTTATTTTTTATGCTGCATGTATGTATGTATGTATGTATGTGTGTGTGTGTGTACATATGTATGTATGTATGCATGCATGCATGCATGCATGCATGTATTTCTGAGTTTATCGTAGGTAAATAGTTAGTTTTCCTGAGATTCGCAAAAGAGTGGTGTGTTTGTATCACAACAGCATTCCTACCATATTCAAGATGTGGCACATTACATGAAACTTTATTTTTACATATGATTTAAGTTTAAAATTTCAGTTAAGAGAATTTTCAGAATGCAGGACCTTGCCAATTGGTGTTATGGGCTAAATAGTGTTCTCCCAAAGTTCATATGTTAAAGTCCTAATGCCCAGTACCGCAGAATGTGACTATATTTCTAGATAGGGATATTAAAGAGGTAAGTTAAAATGTGGACATAGGGTGGACCCTAATGAATATGACTGGTCTCCTTCTAAGAAGAGATTGGGATACAGACATACACATAAGGGAAGACCATGTAAACACACAGGAGAAAATAGTCATTTACTAGCTAAAGAGAGTCCCTCAGAAGAAACCAACCCTGCTAACACCTTGATTGTGGATTGCTAGCCCTCAGAACTAGGAGGAAATAAATTTCTGTTGTTTAAGCCACCGAGCCTTGAGTACTTTGCTACGACAGCCCTAGCAAACTAACATTACTGATAAAATGAGCTGAAATAGGTCTGGGACAAAAACTTATCAAATGTAAGAAAAATGATGACTGCTTTTAGTTCCAGTTAACTAAAGCTTCATATAATCAACCTCTTCTACAGCCAAGTTTTCAAGGTATTAGAAATAAGCTAAAGTACTAAAGTGGGATTCCTAATAACTAAATGGAAGAATTGTGAGGATATCTAATGATACTAAATTCCATTTAAATTAAACAAGATGACAGATAAAAGGAATAACTAAATATGTTATATTTAGTGATAGTTTATCATTTTTATGTTTAATTAGAAACATACTTGTTATTAAAATCTTCACTCATGCTTTTTTTTGATGGGCTATTTAGTTTTTATTATAGATCATTACATAACTTTTCATATGTTAAATGACTAAATTGGTGTTGTAGAAATCATACGCTAATATTATAGAGGAAATATTAAAATTACTTTTCCCCAAATAGCTTCCAAAGACAGTAGTAGTTATTACAGTTTGCAAATGCTGTAATCAGGAATGAGAAAGAAGAAAGATGGTGAATGCAAAGAATATGAGGTCACATAACAACCAAAGTAGCCTTATTGATCCAATATGATATTCTGTTGATCTGGACGAGAGTATTTAAAAAAGAACAAACCCTGAGGCCTTTATGTGTATTACTGAAAAATTGTATCTTATGACATGAATCTTGGTCTAGTTTGAGATAGAAAAAAAAAACTCAGATCTTTTTTATTTGTGTATTGAAATTGACTTGTAAATTTTAGGAAAATCATCTTGCTTGCTTGAGATACATACTAAACCTAAAACATGGAGGAAATAACTTAATCTGGTCCTTAGGAAAAAAACGCTTCTAGAAATTGGAAAAATTAATATTTGAAAAACAAATACATTGTGTACTCAATACACATTTATAATATGAATTTAAAATTGAAAGTCAGGCGAATCAACAGTAATTTTAGAAGTAATAAAACTTTATTTTTTCAAAGTGTAGATACTACATAATTAAATATTTGTTCAGCAAGATAAATAATTATATTTCCAATACAGAATTATTATGAGAATATTATATCAATAACTGTGAGACATTTTAAGGGCAGAAGCTTTCATGTGTACCACAGGATATGTTAAAGTTTACACATATTTTATCACATACATATTGTAGTATTCAGTTGGTATGGCCTATCATCATTAAAGATACCTAATAGAATTTAAATGATAAAGTAATATAATAATATAATAGAGTTTTCAGTAACAAATTCCATAAATGGAGCCTCAAAAATATCTTTTGTAGTGTGCAGTATTCTCACATGATTTTCCTGGTATTCTCTTTTTGGACGAAAACTTCCCCTTATAATCTAAGCCTACAGGTAAATGTAATTTGGGAAATTAGATCTGAATAAATTTAGGCATTTCAAACTACATGTTTTAATGTTAAATTTATGATGAAGGTAGGAATACCTCAAAATGACTCTTCATCAAAACCTTACAATTGTATACATAGCAACTTTATCTGGCATATAAATCAGCACCCTACTGCTAAGAGACTCAGATTAAAGCCCTCAGTCTTTCATATGACATATTACTAATAAATACACAGAGAATAAACAAAAGGTTTACACTGAATTATTATTTATTCTAAACAATACTAAAGATTTAATAGTGCTTTTAAAAATATTTAAATTACTATTTTCTGGTATTGGTTAAATAGAATGGAAAACTAAGCTCACTTAGGAGTCAACGGTCTAAATTCAATCCTTTTATGCTGTCTTATTCTTAGAAAAATTTTATGGGTTATTTTTCTAATGCACACATAAACATGATAGAACGAGCCTCAGATTTGTCATCATACTATTCATGCAAATGAAAGCAATAAGACATATGCACCATATTAATTATGTATGCTGAGCTAACTTGAGTATTATGAAAGTTATTTGGTGAGAGAAGAGAAAGTGAGGAAGAGTAAAAATTACTAAGTTTATGGCAAATATTATTAATATACATACGAATCAGTTGTTAGAAGGAAATTCAAAACCTTTGATTTTATCTTGATTTTTTTATTTTTATCTATTTTTGAGATATTATTATTATTATTTAAGGTATTATTAGTATTATTGAGATATATAAACAACTATAAGATTTGATAACCATTTCCAGTAAATTTGCTTAGCCATAGCTGGTTAACATTCTCATTACTTACTGATTTTCCCATGTGTGTGAGTTTTATACTCTGCATTCCTGGGTAACTTGCCCTTCTGTGTAATTTATTATTGAGTTGAGAAAACTTCTATGTTAAAAATTAACCAAAATATATGAATCACACACTATATTGAGTTTCTCCACACATTTTTAGAGACTACTTATGATAAACTTTTGAGTTGAAAATATTTTGATAGATTACACAATGCTAGATTTAAAAAAAAATATTTCACAGTAATAGAACAGTTAATCATTTCCATAAGCATATGAATTTCTATAAGTATATGAATGAATAAGTGAATTCATCTAAAATATTAAATAATATATTTTATTTATATGGTAGAGAAATTACTGGAGTTTCTACATTTAAATTCTAAAAAAAAAGAAATAATAGAGAAAATATTAAGATGAATTTATTTTTATCTAATTTAAGTTTACTGTTTTCCATTGTTTCAGGGTAAGATGTTTTGCAAAAGATAAATTTGCATTTTCTCAAATAAAAATGCACGAATGTTAAGCTTTATCCATCTGAAGATAAGATTTTACATTTTTATACGTACACTATAAGCTTTCCTTTGGGTCCTTCTGAGGAAAAGCTAACCTGTTTTCCAAATGTGGCATTGTGATTAGAAGCACGCTTTCTACTTCCTATGCATTTTTAACAAGTTATAAATACTTTCACTCATGTAAGCAAAACATGTGTTGGATTACTTCCAAATATCTTAATAAAAAAAAAAAAAAAAAAAAAAAAAACCCACTAAAGTGACACTCTACAGAAATCTGGCTATTGATCTATATTATACCAATTATAACATCTATCTCTTTTGTAATTAGGGATTTAAAGCTTAATTTCTGATATATGAATATAATTATTTTTTTAAGATTTAAGTGAAATTTTAGTTGTAAAAACTTCGATAAATTAGTCTTAAGAAAATTGTATATGAGGAATAAATTCTGTTACATGCTATTTATAGAAATGGAGAAATCACTATAAAACTGAGTTAAAATAATTAGTTTATTCAGAAGTATGCAATGCAGAAGGCAGTGCCATATTATTACATGCTTGGTTCCAATTGTAAGATGGTATTTTTATTAAACATATGCTGTGAAACCAAGAGGATTTCCAAATTTTCCTGCTCTTCCTCTCTATAAAACATACTTAAACACTCAAATGTGCCATTGTCGATACTTCTGAAATGTTTTTTCACTTCAATGATTTAAAGTATGTGAATGCAATTGGATTATAACTTAATTTGACCATGTTTCTGGGATTAATTTATCCTCTATAACGATGAATTTTTCACATTCCTCCAGTTAAAATGAGCATGGGCTTGTCTATTTTACATTGGATTATGATCTACTAAATCTTCTCCATCTACCTCTTCTACCTTTCTATAAATGCCGACTATCTGCAATTTAAGGAGATATGAATGTGCTTTGAATAATTTAAAGACTCTGGGCATGCTTCCTGTGCTACATCCAATTCATTCTTATAATTTTTTAAAAAGTTGAATTCAGAAGAAATTCCATTTTTATCTTCAACAAAATTATTATTTCATCGTTGATAGTTTTGCATGAGCTATTTCAATATATACATAGAAGAGATAAGTTAAAGGACAGCAAGATGAATAGCCGTTTTTAACTACTCATAGATTCACTATTTACTCTTCCAAGTCCACAAGTATGTCTCTCAGCTACCTGGCCAAATCTCTATGTGATATATCTAGGGTTTCATAGCACAATACCATGTCATTCTCCTTCCAGGAACTGTAAACGGTGTCATGATTAGAGGTTGTTTAATTGTCCTCCATCAGTGAGATGAGCTATTGACCAAATGACTTTATAAATAACTTTGGTCCAGTATGCTTTTTATTGTCTTGCTATTCATATACTGTGTGCATTAATTTCTCCAGTGTATTCTTATTAAAATAATAGTTTAACTCTTGCTTTTCAATTCTTGCATATTATTACCTAGGTTTTAGAAGAGTTTACATGTGATATAAAATTTGTTTTTCTTATAGTATTTTTCTAGCTCCTTCATGTATTTATTTTATAAATAAATTCAATGTTTTTTTTACATAATATTTCCTTTATTTCGGGCTTCATATTCACAAAATCAGACTGTAATATTAAGTGTTATATTTCCATCATTGTTCTACACTTATCCTCCCATATACTTTAAATCATTTATAAATATTCTGGAGCAGACTTGGAGGCTGGAACAAGCAGTTACCTATTGGCCATTTCTTGTGCAAAGTGTCTCTTACTCCCTCTCTAATTCTATAATTAGTTAAACTATCATTACTTGATTCACACTTCATAATATCAAATTCTCTAGGATATCTTTCATTTGTATTTTATATTATTTCTCATTTTTCTTTTATCTATAATCTCATTATCCTGTCATGAATTACTTACTCTTTTATATTAAATCTGTGTAAATGGTATCCCATGTTTTACACTTTTTCATAGAATATTATATATTTTAACTATTTCAATATTATTACATGCTTATCTAGTTACTTCATTGTAACTGCTACATAGTTTTCATTGTATGTTACAGATTTTATCTATTCAGTTTGTTTTTAATTGATGGGCATTTGGGTGGTTTCTATTACTTTGCTATGACAAATTTTGTGAAAACGAACTTCCTTATACAGTCACCCCTTGATATCTGCAGAAGATTGGTTCCACAATACTCTGCAGATACCAAAATCCACAGATGCTCAAATCCCTTATATAAAATGATGTAGTATTTGTATGTAACCTACACTTATCCTCCCATATACTTTAAATCATTTATAAATAACTTATAATACCTAATACAATGTAAATGCTATGTGAGTCGTTGTGATGTTATACTGTTTAGGAAATAAGACAAGAAAAAAACATCTGAACATCTTCAGTACAGATGATTATCTTAGGCCTAAATGCATACATAGTACATGTCAGCAAAAACATAACATTTTCTTTAATAGTTTCTATTGGCACGGATCCGCAGATGTGGAACCCGTGGATGTGGAGAGCTGAGTGTATATATATCAATGAATATTTATACTCAAATTTATCTGGGTATGTATTTGGAAGAATTTCTCAGTAATACAATATGAGTCCAGCAAGCATAATAAAATGTATCTATTTTTCCCAACGCAATATTCCCACCAATATTACATAGGGTTTAAGTTTTCTTCCATTATCATCCTCTGTTTAATGTTATTTTTCCATGTGACAAACAAAATATGAACTTTTTTTATCTTTTCTTACTGAGAACTTGAACATCACTTCATATGCTTATTCATTCTTTCTGTTATTTATTAATGTATTTGTTCATTATGATGTTTATTGAATTTTATTACTACTTCTCAGGAATTCACTATACATCAAATAATCCCCTACTGGCTATTCATATTGCAAATATTTTCACTTAATGTTCATTTGTTTGTTAAATTTTATTCTTACTATTCTTTAATTTTGATGTCATGAATTTGTTTCCCCATTTTTGGTTTGATGCTTTAAAGAAATCATTCTCTGTTACAGTCTTAAGGCTATTGTACATTTTTATCCTGGTAGTTTTAGAGGTTTTTTATTTTTATTTTTACTTTCACATTAAAATCTTTAATACATCTGGGTTTGTTTGTTTTATCCTGTATGAAGTAAGCCGTATTTTTTTCAAATTTAAAAATAATTTTTCACAGATTAATGTTGCTAACACATTATACAAATAAAGAAAAAAAACTCGTTAGTTATTATTTCCTATTCCCATGTATCAACTACTTAACAAGGATTGTAGCATTTAATCCTTAAAATTTTTCAGGTAGTAAATGTTTTTTATTTTGCTGATGAGTAAACAGCATTCTTTGATGAGTTAATTATTTCACCCAGTGTTATCCAATTTATAATTACAAGAGGTAATTGAATGCTGTAATATTTCAAATAAACAAACACAATTCAATGCTTCTTATAGATAAATATATCTAAAATAAAAATTTGTTTATCATATGATATTCTCCTCATTACATTTCTTCAGTGTATCTCCATCAATACAAAAGAAAGCACACAATCTTTGGAATGATTTAGAAAAATTCCCTTGTCTAGCCACACTCTACATTTTTACTAGTTTATATGCTTCCTCTTTCTGTCTCCAGCTTCATACTTTGCCCCATGCAACAGTATCTCGCTTTCACATGACACTGATAGTTTAAACTTTTCATTTTTTGCTAATACTTCCCCTCTATCAGGAAACACTGAGCAGCTTCACTTAGATAACTCATAGTTTTCTTTCAAAAGAGTCCTAGAGTCCATACTCTGTTCTTCTATACATAGTCTGTCATAACATTTTGCACTGCATACTTAATTTTGCTACAGAACAGATTATGAGAATCCTTGAGCTTCTTACTCTTCTTACTCTTATTGTATCCCAAGCACATGGTATATGGTTTGATGTATTGTGGGCACTCAATAAAAGCTGATTCAACTAAGCTGAACTAAGAAATCCTTATGGTAAAAGGCACACAATTAATCTTTAGGGAAGCCTCCATGAAAAATACATTTACCAGTTCTACAAATGTTGTTCAGTTGACCCCCATCTTAAATAGTCATTCTGCTAATGTGAATTGTGATCCCTAGCAATGGAAACTTCATCCTTCTCCAACCTTGAAATGTCAGTGACCAGATGTCAAGTACAGTTAATGGAGCATATCCCACAACCCCAAATTTTTCACAGGTTTGGAATTGTATCTGGTTTGTAGTATTTAATGTGGCTAGAGAGTAAACTTAACTAGTCAAACAGATACTCTTTTGTACATGGTTGGCCCATTAGGGGATTCATGATTGTTATTTAGTGGATTTTACTCTCATTATGATCCATTTTTTGTTTTTTTTTTCATCTGTAGGAGCTATTAATGTGAAAATATATTCCATAGTGATGTAAACAAACAAATTGTCATGAACTTTGACCATATTTACCTATAGTTAACAGAAATTATAAACAATTCTAACATTTTTCCATAACTTACAAAGATTATCCTATTTTGGGCTCATTTTTAGCATTCACATAAAAGCTTTTGAATAAATTAAATAAGACAGCTGAATACAACAAATTTCTTACTTAGATGATATTACACACTCAAAAGTCACTCACTTAAGCCTGGCAATGGGAAGCATACAGAGGAAAAAAAAAACATTTAATAACTACCTAGATAAGAAATAATTTATTAGTTTTTTTTCTCTAAAAATCATTGGCTGAACCTTCACCCAGCACACAACTCCAATATAGGGATCCTCTTCTTTAAGAACTTTGCAGCAGTAAATTCTTTTATGAACACTAAAGGCAACAGCTTCCTGTTCCAGGAAATGGAAATGACCCTTATTCTGGAGCAGACTTGGAAGCTGGAACAAGCAGTTACCTATTGGCCATTTCTTGTGCAAAGTGTCTCTTACTCCCTCTCTAATTCTATAATTAGTTAAACTATCATTACTTGATTCACACTTCATAATATCAAATTCTCTTCAAACTCAACTCTTGTCTTCTTAAACTAAAAAGTCTGATAAAAGCAACCAAATAAATTTGTCAAATATCTAAATCAATAACACAACATCATTCTTCACATAAATTGCAAGCAAACAGTTTTATTCCTGTTTGTGGAGCTTAACCTTCTGCAAAAGTAATTAGGTCTATAATTAAAAAGCTATTTGGAATGATTAAAGCCCTGTTATCTTGTGGCATTTAAAGACAAATGCAAATGTCAGAAAGGATGAATTCATTAAAATTTCTATTTAAGAGAAAACAAAGTGGATGGAGGCTGTTATTTATTAAAATGTTACAGTTTCAAGGCAGGTTCGATCTGCAAAGAAGACACTAATAGTGGAAGCTATTTCTCTGTAGCATTGGATATAACAATCAGCTGCTATTCACAAATATTTATTTTGGGGGTTATTTTAAACTAACAACTCATAATGTCACAGTGTTATTTCAAAAGTGATATTCTTCTGAAGGACTTTATTTTTTTTTAATGAATTTGGAATTGTTAAACCTATCTAGTTCTGAGTTAGCCATGTATACAAATTAGTAACTAATCTGACAAGGTATGGTATATTATCAATCTAGATTTTCAAGTTGTGAATTCAAAGGCTAATTACCTTGAATAAAATGGTCAAGTTTTAAAATCCCATCTTGCCTCTCAAAATTAATAAATTTAGGGGAGGAGAACTTGAGGGAGTAGAAGATGGTTGAACTACATGTTGTTTAATGATTATTTTTTAAATGAATGTGGTTTAGGAGCCATCTGTTGATGGTCCCTAGTCATGTGTTTTGCATTCTTTTATTAAAGGAAACATAATCATTCATGAGCATGTAATATTAATGTCTATTGCTAGAAGTTCTTGAATATTATCATGCATATGACATTTTAAAATCATACATTTTCTATATCTAGCATTTCTATTCTCAATAGTTCATTAAAAATACAAGAAAGTAGATACATAAAAATAAATTTTAAAAAGATAGATTGTGAAATAAAAATTTTGAAATTAACTTTTCCTAAATATGTTTTAAAACCAAGCCAACAAACAAAAAAACAAACTGTCCTTTAAGTAGTATCCTTAAATTTAGAGATTGAATAAAAATAATAAAGACTAAAGCACATGATGATTGGTTGGAAAGGAGAAATCTATTTAATCATTGTTGATTTATTTACAAAGCAAGAGAAATTAGACAAATATTATTGAGTGGAACATCAGTCTTCAATGTTAAAATAAGAGTCCTTCTTCTAAGTCTATAGATGGTCTCTTGGATCTCATCCCATCAGTTTCCTGTCATTTAAAAGGACATAGTCTAGCCACAAAAGCAATATAACACATAGGGTACCATATGGCCCTGACTTCTCAGGATGTCTTTTTTTTTTCTTTTTTCAAAAAAATCACCCAGAAGACAACTGATAACCTCTTGAAAATATAACCTTGCCAGTCATTTTCAGTGGTGTGACTACAGAGGGCTGTATACAGAAGGACTTTAGACACTTTAATTTTAATGAGATTTTACATTTCTAATTCATTATTGATCCCTTTAATGGAGAAAAGGTAGGAACCTTGGATGGATGACAAAAAACTGACAAGAAGCCTATAATCAGGTAAGGAATCAAGTGATAAGATCAAGAAATTACCTTGCAAAACTGAAATAGATGAAATAGGGTCATCCAAATGAAAAACTACAGATGAATAGAACAATTACAATGCATTAATTTGAATTTCCTTGCTGAAAATATTAAAAATAGAATATCCAATTTGAAAAAAAAGATTTTAGAAATATATTTCAAACATATAATATTCACCTAATAATACATGCTCACTTTTACCACACATCCCTTGTTTTACTTCCAAGTATTAATGAAAATGCTCTGGATGTTAAGAAATGTAAAAATTACTTTATTTGTGGCTCAGATTTATTCAAAATCAATAAATATAAAGAGTGTGTACAAGCATTTGTGAAAGGTTCATATTTTACTGAACATTCCATAAGTGGTGCTGGTAAGAAATCTTTCTAAGCTCTGTAGGTTATATGGAGGACAATTTTATGAATGTTAGGGCTTTCAAGTCTTGTTATAACTCAAGACTTATTCTTCATCAGACAATTCATCCTAGTGAGGAATCATATAAATGAATACTATGGTTTAAAGGCCTGTAGTTATACCTTTCAACTATCTCAGTATCAGATAATCTATCTTGATTAAAAACTCTATGAATTGAAGCACTGTGCAAAAGCTTTTCTTTTTGTGGTGGGATCAAATAGTAAATGGAAAAACGTAAAAAAGAAGAAACTGCTCACAAATAAGTTATTATGAAAAAGTCTGTATCGAGATCATCTCTTACTGGATGAGAGAGTACTTTCATCATTTTTTAATATTTCTAAAATAAAAGAATATCAGTGAATTTCATTTAATTATGTGTTTTGTTATATATATGTATCAATGAATGTTACTTCATTTATGATATTCTATAATAGTTCTATGCAGAGTTTTATGTCTATCTCACATTTATTTCACTTTATAATACAAAGTGTGAATCTATGCTAACTTCAGCAAAATTCTTCTCATAGTATTTATTCAATAGGTTCTTCCTTTCTTATTTTTTTCTTTCTTCTTGACATGTTATACTCTTAATTTTATTAGTTTTTATCTCAGCATAATCTCATTTATAATTTCGATTAAATACTTGTAATTGTTTCTGCTACACTGCGTCTGTGGGTATACATTTTTGTAAAACTATGGCCATTTAGGATTTATTCCAGGTATACCAGACTGATTCGACATTTGAAAATCAATTAGTATAATCCATCACAGGAACAGGCTAAAAAAGAAAAGTATGCTATTATATCAATAGATGCATTAGAAAGCATTTGACAAAAATCCACTACCTATTCATGATAAAAACTCTCAGTAAAATGGGAATAAAGGGAAATGTTTTCAACTTAATAAAGACTATCTACAAAACCCTGCAGCTAACATCATACTTAATGGCTAGAAACTTAATTTTTTTTTTTTACTAAGATCAGGAGTAAGGGAAGGATGCTCCCTCTTACCACTGCTTTTCAATATTGTACTAAAGTTCTAGATAATGAAATAAGACAAAAAAAATAAAAAATAAGAGGTTGTGAAGGAAGATATAAAACTGTCCTAGTTCACAGGTGATGTTACTATCTATGTAGAAAATCTAAAAGAATTGAAAAAGCAAACAAAACAAAACAAAAACAAAAAAAATCCTGAAACTAAGAGATGATTCCAAGTTTACAGGACTCAAGTCTAATATACAAAAGTCAATCACTTCCTGTACACCAGCAGTGAACAAGTGGAATTTGAAATTAAAAACATAATACAATTTATATTAGCACCCCCCAAAATTTATACTTAGGTATAAATCTAACAATTTATACACAATATCTATATGAGGAAACTTGCAAAACCCCTAATGAATAAAATCAAAGAAGAATTAAATGAATGGAGAGGTATTCAGTATTCAAAATAGGAATCAATATTGTCAAGATATCATTTCTTCTCAAATTGAAATAGAGTCAATACAATCTCAATAGCAGCATTTGTATACACATTATGTATATGAACAAACTTATTCTGAAGTCTGTGGGGAGAAGCAAAAGACACCAAATAGGTAACAAAAAATTGGAGGAAAAGAACAAAGTTAGAGGATTGACACTACTGGTTTTACAAGACTTACAATAACTATAGTAATCGAAACAGTGTGCTATTGGTGAAAGAATAGACAGGTCAATTGGATAGATTAGAGAACCCAGAAAAGACACACATAAATATAGTCAATTGATCTTTGACTAGGAACAAAGGCAATACATTGGAGCAAAGATAGTCTTGCCAACAACTGATCTTCTTACTGTCTCCATCATTTTACATTTTCCAGAATGCCATGTAGCTGGAATGACACAATGTGTAGCCTTTTCAGTTTGCCTTCTTTCAATTAGTAATATGCATTTAAGGTTCTTCCATGCCTTTTCATGGCTTGATAGCTCATTTCTTTTTAGCACTGAATAATATTTCATGTGTAGATCAACCACAGTTTTTTAAATCTATTTACTTATTGAAAGACATTGTTATTGCTTCTAAGTTTTGATAATTATGAATAAAACTGCTATAAATGTCCATGTTCAGAATTTTAGGTGGACATAATTTTTCAAATGCTTTGAATCATATTTGCCAATCATATATTCCAAGAATCATAATTGTTGGATTGTACGGTAAAAGTATATTTAATTTTGTAAGAAACTGCCTACTGTCTTCCAAAGTGGCTGTACCATTTTGGATTCCCATCAGCAATCAATGAGAATTCATGTTGCTCCACAGCATTGTCTGCATTTGGAGTTCTCAATGTTTTGGATTTTGCCCATTCTCAAAAGTGTAGTATCTCATTGTAATTTTTATTTTCATTTCCTTGATGGTGAAATAGAGCATCTTTTCACTTGCTTTTTTACCATCTGTATATATGCTTTGGTGAGGTGTCTGTTAAAGTCTTTGGCCCATTTTTTAAGGCAGGATGTTTGTTTTATAATTGTTCAGTATAATAGTCATTAATATATTTTGGATAACAGTCCTTTATTAGATATGATTTTTTAAAATATTTCCTCACAGTCTGTGGGTTGTCTTGTCATTCTTTTAATGCTGTCTTTCATAAGCAGAATTTTTAAATTTTAATGAAATCCAGCTTTTCTTCTTTTACAGAATGTGGCTCTGTTGTATCTAAAAGTCATCAACATAACTTATCACCCAGGTTTTTTTCCTATGTTATCATCCAGGAAGTTTATAGTTTTTATTTTACATTTAGGAATGTGATTAATTTTTATTTTTGTGCTGGGGTGACATTTGTGTCTTGATTTTTTTTTTTTTTTTTTTGCTTTTGAATGTCCAATTATTCTAGACCATTTTTTGAAAAGACTCTTTGCCAGTTAATTCCATTTAAATATTTTAAAATGTTCTCAGAAGAGGAACAGATAAAATTACACAAGTTGAAAAATAGAGAAAAAATAAGGAATAACTATTTTAAAAAAAGATATATAATAAATACATTGCCATTGACTGAAATAGAAGATATCTGTACTCTTCTTTGCTGTATCTCTCACATGATGTTTCAGTTTTTAAAAATAAGTCTACTGAGGTAATACTTGCATACAATGATATTTAACAATTTTAAATCACAAATTAAAGAGCTGTGACAATAAATACAAACATGATGTACACCTTTCCCATCAGCCTGAAAAGTTCTCCCATTTTTTTTCACAGGCTGTCTCCTATCCCCATCCCTAACTCCAACAATCACAAATCTGGATTCTGCCACTATATAGATTTTCATATGAATGGAAGCATAAAGTATTTACAACTAAAGCACTAGCCAATGAGAGCCCATGGATCAAAGAGCAATCTCAGTTCTTAAAAAGAAAATTTGTGTATGGATCAAATAGCGAATATAAGACTAAGCGACAAGAGACTGAAATATGTAGAATAGTTTATTTAAAAGATACATAAGAAATGTAGGCCACTAAGCACCATTAGGTGGCATAGGAATAAACAGAGTCCAGAATAAATGGTATTGATGGCAGTGGATCAGCATTAAATTATTCAGCAATAAGTTATTAAACTTAATGCTAACAGCAATTCAAAAGTACCTAACACTTGAGTGCATACCATTTGCTAGACAATGTACTAAATGTTACACAGTCAATACTCACAAAAATCTTATGAGGGAATTATTATTATCTTCTTTTGACAAGTAATAAACTATGATAGATATTAAATAACTTGACTAAAGAAGATAATTATTATCTTCTTTTGACAAGTAATAAAATATGATAGATATTAAATAACATATGATAGTGGTAGAGCCAAGATTGGAACTCAGATGGTCAAACACTGGAGAGAGACTAATACAAACTCTAAGCCACAGTTTAAATATTGTTTAGTCCAATATAATTTAGTCTAATATCAAGATTTAATATTTAAACAGGCTCGGCATACTTAAATGGATCACTCAGGTTAGGTCAGCTCTTCAGATTCAAAGTTAAATTGATATTATTTCCTGAACTTAGGCCTAGATATTTCTTATTTTTAATATTACTATTATTATTAATGTTAACATTACAATAGACATTGTATTCAGTTTTAAAGATATGTGTGTATATGAATTTTAGATATATGTATATATGTATGTATATACATGTATGTATGTATATATATGTATGTATGTATTAGATATATATAGGTATGTATATATATATATATATATATAGTTGGTTTATTTGAACACATTTGTTTATATATTGAATAATGAATGAATCCAGTTCATTCAGCACATTTTGGTCAACCGATGAGGTTTATAACTGGATGAGTGAGATAATATTTGAAAATTTTGATAGACTACAAGCTCTGGAAGTAACTGGAATTGAGATTCACTAAGTCATTGTTCTCCTCTGAGCAATGGTTTGCTCATTATTAAAAATAAAGAGATTCAACATAATTTCTATATAAGATCTAAAATTAAAATCTGTTATTTTACTGGATAAGTAATTGTCATAATTTTATGTAACCACATTCAAAGAATTATTTGATACTTTATTATTTTAAATTTTTCTGAATATTTACTGAGTGAAAGGATTTCAGAAATATAAACACAATCCTACTGAGCTGTTAAAAAAAGCAAATTATAATTTGAGACTAACTTTAGAGATTTGAAGCATAATGTTTATTTAAAAAATAAAGATTATCTGGAAATAGAACATAATTTTATACATACTGTATTTCAGAACTATTTCCACATTTAACCCAATAAAAATAACTTAATGTGTATTTTTTTAGCCTTTATTATGGTGTCTGTTATTTATGAACCTTAACAACTCAGCACATTCTATTTGGTTTATCACTCAGTGGCGTCTTTCAGTCTGTTTTAATACGGTGGAAGTTAGCAAAAGAAGTACATGCTTTTGATGCTCTAATTTTGCTTACTAACCAAGCTAAATCTAAATATGTTTGTTCAGTACAATCCTAATGCCACAGTCTCTCAGCACCTGGTATCTTTCATTATTTATTTTATTTATTTTTTTAATTTAAAAAGTCAGACACATACAATTCATGCAGTCATCCCTCCGATTACTCTAGCACACATCTGGCACTACGCACAACCATTACAATAGTATTAACAATATACCCTATGCTATATTCTAAATCCCTGTGACTGTTTTGTAACTACTAATTTGCACGTCTTCATCCCTTTACCTTTTTCACCTAACCCCACAACCCCCTCCCCTCTGGCAATCACCAGTTTGCTCTATGTATCTGTGAGTCTGTTTTCATTTGGTTCGTTTCTTTTGTTCCTTAGATTCTGCATATAAGTGAAATCATATGGTATTTATCTTTCTCTGCCTGACTTAATTTAATCAGCATAATACCCTCTAGGACCATCAGTGTCATTGCAAATAGTAAGATTTCATTTTTTTAAATAGCTGAGTAATATCCCATTGCGTATATGTACCATAACTTCTTTATCCAATTGTCTATTGACTTAGTTTGCTTCCATAACTTGGTTATTGTAAATAACACTGCCATGAACATGGAGTGCATAGACCTATGGGTTTCTTTGGATAAATACCCCAAAATGCAATTGCTGTGTCAAAAAGTAGTTTTATTTTTAATTATTTGAGGAACTTCCAAACTGTTTTCCAGAGTGGCTGTACCAAATTGTAGTCCCGCCAACAGTGTAAGAGGGTTCTCTTTTCTCTACATCCTTGCCAACATTTGTTGTTTTTTGATTTATTGATGATAGCCAATCTGACAGTGTGAGGTGATATCTCATTGTGGTTTTAACTTGAATTTCTCTGATGATTAGTGACCTTGAGCATCTTTTCATATGTCTATTGGCCATTTATATGTCCTCTTAGGAGAAACGCCTGTTCAGGTCTTCTGTCCATTTTTTAATTGGATTGTTTGTTGTTGTTGTTGTTATTATTGTTGAGTTGTCTGAGTTCTTTATAAATTTTGGATATTAACCCCTTGTCAGATGTATCACAGGCAAATATCTTCTCCCACTCAGTAGTTTCTCTTTTCATTTAATTGACAATTTCCTTTGCCATGCAAAAACTTTTTAGTTTGATGTAGTCCCATTTATTTATTTTTTAAAATTTGTTTCTGTTGTCTGAAAAAAAAAAAAAAAACTTAAATAATATCCGAGAATTTACTCCCTCTCTTTTCTTCTAGAAGTTTTGTGGTTTGGGGTCTTACATTTTAGTCTTTGATCTATTGTGTGTTTATTCTTGTCTTGTGTATGGTGTAAGAAGGTGGTCCGGTTTCATTTTTTTGTATCTATCTGCCCAGTTTTCTCAACATCATTTGTTGAAGAGACTGTTTTACTCCATTATATAATCTTGCTTCCTTTGTCATAGATTAAATGGCCATATAGGCGTGTATTTATTTCTGAGCTCTCTATTTTCTTGCATTTATCAATGTGGCTATTTTTATGCTAATACCATGCTGTTCTTATTACCATAGCTTTGTAGTATAGTTTGATATCAGATAGTGTGATGCCTCCAACTTTGTTCTTCTTTCTCAAGATTGTCATGGCTATTAGAGATCTTTTATAGCTCCATATAAATTTTTGGATATTTGTTCTAGTTCTCTGGAAAATGCCATTGGTATTTTGATAGCGATTGCAGTGAATCTATAGATCGCTTTGGGTGGTATGGCCATTTTAATGGTGTTGATTCTTCCTACCCATGAGCTCGCTCTATATTTCCATTTATTTATATCTTCAAATTTTTTTTCAATGACATAATTTTCTGAGAAATCCTTTATTTCCTTGGTTAATTTGATTTCTAGGTATTTTATTATTTTTGATGCAATTTTAAATTGGGTTGTTTTCTTAATTTCTTTTTCTGATAGTTCATCATCGGTGTATAAAATGCAACCAACTTCTGAACATTAATTTTGTATCCTGCTACTTTACTGAATTCATTGATCAGTTCTTACAGTTTTTTGGTGGAATCTTTAGGGCTCTCTCTATATAGTATCATGTTATCTGCAAACAATGACAGTTTTACTTCTTCATTTCCAATTTAGATGACTTTAATTTCTCTTTTTTGCTTGAATGCTGTAATTTTTTACATTTTTACATTCTTAATGTTCAAGGTGACTGAGGGTTTCTGTATGTCCTTGACTTTACAATACCATTACCACTGAGTTTTTTGGTTTTTTTTTTTAGTTAATTTGTTTCTATATCAAGTAACTTCTAAAATAATAAAGTCATAGACCTCACCAAGGGATATGAGCATAATTAGAAAATGGCCTGAGTAAATTTATATGCCATTTTATTTTTATTCAGTGTCTTGAATACAAATTGAACCTTCATTTTATTCAAAGAAAAGAAAGCATCTCAAATTCATTTCTAGAACTCAATAAAATAAGGGCAATATATATATATATCAATTTATTGAAGTTATGTTCTACTAACACATAGTCAAACATTATCCTCAATTTATGATGTACACAATCGTTCATTAATAATTGACTTGTATGTGCTATTCAAATAAACTTCTTTCTAAAGAGGATAAGAAATGTCTTTTTCCCCCTGATCACATAAACCAGTAGGTAGTACAATATACTGTTTTCTGGCAATGGCAGTCCTAGAGGAAGTTGTTAGCTTACAATATGAAATTGCAGGATATGTGTTGCACTTTGTGTTTATACAGGAAGACCTCAGATGGTTAGCAGAATGTGCCTGTGGGAGATCACTATTGTACATTATAGTAACTCAAAATCTTTAAGACTTGGCATGAAATAACTTCTAAGCACTCTGCAATTGTCAGCTCACATAGTGAAACCCATGTCTTATTCAGGTAAAATCAAAGGCAATCATATCGTTAGGAGAGCATGAGACACATATTTTCTATTAAGAATCAGCAACAAGGGAAGACTTGTCTTTTTAGAAGATTTCATTTTGATACAAGATGGAAACTTATAGTCAGTAACTCAGTTTAAATAGGTGTCAGTAATTATGAAAAGAATATCCCATCTGTCTGCTATTAAAATGTGATAGATATTATGATTGCTAGAAATGGCTTGTTTAGAGAAAGATAGATTATTCAATGTTCTGACTAGAATATGTTCATTTTTAAAGATTGTGTGTCTTCGATACCAATTCACTGTACTTTGTCTTTGCCTTTGACCAAAATCTATCCATTAAAATTTTGTCATTTACCATTTGAATTATTTGGTTCTTAAAGTAAATATTACAGGAGACCAGAGTGTACTGACAAAAATGTGCATGTGGTCTCAGAGCTCACAGGTAGAGTACCTAAACATCTTCTTTGAGGTCCCGTAGGTAGTCACTCAGAGTTGCTTCTCTTCAGTTTGGCACACCACCAAGTTATTTTTAGTCAGAAGTGAATTATGCTTTCCTGTGCTGCAGTGGAACTTATTTAACACAACATAAACAGTGATAGCAAACTCTCTGCAGTGAGCAGACTGAGATGATAAAATCTTGGCATCATTTCAAACAAAATGAACAAAATCTTGCATTTGTTGATTTTTGAATATGCTGAATATCAAAGGACAAATGAAATTCACTTGCTGAAAAAGATAAAGACTAAAAATTTAAATATGAGCATAATTGTCTTTATCGTTAAAGACCATCCTATCCTTTCTATCTGTAGTTTAATTGTAGCCAGTCCAGAGATTGAAAAATTGCCTATAAAAGCTAACAAATATATAGTGCTTATTATTTGCCGGGCATTATTGTAAGTGCTTTACATAAATCTTTTTTTTTTCAATTTTTGTCACTTTATGAAGAAATTATTATTGTTACTATTATTATTGTTATTTACATTTTATTGGCGGATAAAACTGAGAAATTACATAAATTGCCTAAAGTCCTGTAGCTAGTACATAGCAAGACTAAGATTTGAACATGAATTGCCCATAAACCTAATACCTTGTCACTAACCGTCTAAAAAAGTGGAGTTAGTCACAATATATTGCAACCTTAGTACTCTGATGTTATACCATGATTAACACAATTTAGTCAGGAATATAAAAGCAGGGCTATCGAAAGCAAAGACATTCTTTCAATAGAACACTGTCACTACATAAACTTAGAGATAAGATCAGGAAATGTAGTCAAGAGAGAGGGCACTAAGAAAAAAGTCTGAGATTCAGTGTCAAGAAAAGCACCCTTACCTTAGCCAATACTACAGTGTCCTTGTATTAGAATTTGCATGAGATTCTGGATTTTGCCTTCATGGCACAACCCACCTTTGAAATTATTTGTAAAATTGTTTGTATAATAGTGTCTATTTCACTGTTAAATTGTATTTCCATGTAGAACACAATGCCTTCAACGTTATATTCAACAAGTCTTTTCAGAGAAATTGCAAATTGAGTATAAGAGGGGGTCTAAACAGAAACAAAACACAATAACAATTCCAAAAAGAAGTTTTAAGTTTTAATGATGCCATTTGTCTGCTGATCTCTCACTGTGCTTTGTAACCTAGCAGATTACATTGGGCTGTAAGATAGGTTTCTAAAGACGCCATTCTCTTTGGAAAGTAACCTACAAATATGTGCTTTTCTGAGTGTTTCAGGTACCTTTAACTTTGATCAGAAACTCATTACTGGTTTTAATTTAATGAATTAATTGTAAACATATAGACTAAATAAGAAATGCATTTTTTAAACCAATTGCATGATATTCTCTAAGTACATACCTTTTGGGGAAAATAATTTAATTTTATCTTAAGAATTTTATTTCATCCACCCATGGATGAATAGATAAAACAAAATGTGTTATATACATGCAATGGAATATTATTCACTTTAAAAAGGAAAGAAATTCTGACATATGCTACGATATGGGTGCACTTTGACATTATGTTAAGTAAAATGAACCAGACACAGAGAACAAATAGTATATGATTCCACTTTTATAAGGTATCTATGGTAGTCCATTTTATAGGCAGAAAGTAGAATGGTGGTTATCAGGAGCAATGAGAAGGAGGGAATAGGGAGTTATTGTTTAATAGGCACAGAGTCTGGGATAATGAAAATGTTCTGGAGATGGATGATGATGGTGGTTGTACAACAATATGAGTGCACTTAGTGAAAAAGAACTGTACACGTAAATGGTTAAAATGGTAAAAATCATGTATATTTTACCACTATAAAAAATAATAGTGCAAAAAAGGAGTTTGATTTGAAATCAATGTCTCCTCAGAAATATTGTTGAATTTTTATCCACGGTATTACAAGTTTCTTGAACCTATGCATATTTATTGTGGAATTTATTGAGGAAAAAAAATGGAAGTTTTATTCTATTTAGGTAATCAGTTTGAAGTATAATTTCTATTATTTAATTTTACACTTTCTGTATTACTCATTTTTATTTCCAATTAATTTATTAATTAGTTGAGATATTGTTTTATTTGTTTAAAAAATCAATATTAGAGGTCAGTAACATTTTTTACTTGGCATTGAATAGTCTCAATCTTTGTCTAGGATAATATTTATTTAAAATGAAATATGAATTTTTGTAGTAATTAGAAATATGTAAAAATTTGGAACACAAATGAACATACACAATAGAAGATTGAGTTAATTATATCAATTCATATCAAAGTTAATATTCATAATACTAATATTATTTTTATAATTTCATCAACCTTGGTTGTTATTTTCAACCTTTCATATAATATGCAATTGTATTTTGGCAAACTGAGGAATTAGGAATCCGAACTCTGGCACCAACTTTCCTAGGAACAAATGTCAACTCTGATACATATAGTTGTGAGCACGTCACAAATATTTCAACTCTCTGGGCTTCAGTTTTCTTGTTTATAGTATAGAGAAAGAACAGTTACTACCTAATCGAGGTGATTAAGTGACTTATATGTTTTAAATACCTATGAATTGACCTGGTGCATATTTAGTCTCAAATCAATGTAAGTTATATGATTATTGCTCAAATACATAATATTTGATATTACTCAGATTGCAGACATCAATTTCAAAGCATTATAAAATAGTTGGTTAGTACGTAGTTATACTTCATGAATCTTCTGAGATTACCTGGTATTTTCAAACCACTTACGTGGTTAAGATAACAATTTCAAAGCAAAATTTCTAAGCCATTCAAAACCACAGTGATGCCAAAGAGAGATGCAATTTTTATAATATGATATTCTCTGTAAACCATTGTTATGAACAAATTGATCTGGATTTGCAGTGCTATTCTGTGGTATACAATAAAAAGGAACCCTGTCAGAATTAACTCAAAATATTCCACATTTGGTGTTTGTCTGAGAACAAAAGAAGAATCATTAATCAATATTGCATTGTATGTTTACCTCATTTATGAATTTTAATCATAAACACCAAATAAGGAAGTTGGTAGTAACTTTAAACATCAATTTCAAAACTATTTGCTTATATTTACACACAACAAAAATATGCTATTTTGGGAGTCGGTACAGATACGTTAGAAAAATAAAGTGTGCAAATGTTTCAGAATTGAAGTTTATAGTCAATCATTTATGTATTTAAACTGAGATGACCGATTAAAATTAAAAAATAAAATGTCAGTAAGGCAATACTATGTGCTAAAATGTGAGTAATTTAGATCATGATACAGTGATCGGCTTGTACTAATGGCCATTCACAGAAGATGTAAATCTGAATTCATGATCAGTGGAACTGGAGCCTTTTGTGAGAAAGATAATTTATATGTAAATGCTAGGAAATATAAACTAATACTATGTCCTTAAACAGTTTTCTAAGTAAATTTTCAAGTATTTTAATTCTTGTGTAATAAGTAAAAATGCTCTATTAATGACTCTATTCAAAAAAATAACACTCTAATAAAAATTTTAATCTTAATGTAAAAATTCCACTTTCTTGGGCAATTCTGTTATTAAACAGTATTAATGATATGGTGTGCATTCTGTGAAAATAAAGCCCCTTTAAGGTAGCTATAACTTTGTTTTATATGAGTGAATGTTACTGATAACACTGATTCAGTTTGGAAACTGTTTTAATTATAATCATGGAGTTATTACATTTTTTTTATTGTGTCAGAGTAAAAGGAAGAAAATAATGTACAACTTACCAATAATATTAAGGCACAAATGTATTGACACAACATAGTATTTGATATCTATATCTGCATAGCAATTATAAAGAACTATAAAGCAACAGAAAAAGAATGCAAAGAAATCAAATGGCTCGAATAATAATACTTTCTGGAAGAGAGGAGAGATTCTTCTCACTTAAATGAACCAAACAAATAGTACCAATTTAATCTCAAAGTCTGAATTCAAAGAATGATTGTTATATTTTAATCTAAATAAAGCCCTGGTGAAGTATACCATGGAGTAAACATTTACTTATCTCGTTACATATTCTTACTTACATATTTTTTTTAATTTTTTAAATTTCTTTTTCCTAAACATTTGTTGGCTTACACAGATGCCATGTAACTCAACGAAATGAAATGAATTAAGTATCAAGTATACATTTTCTTTTAATATAATATTACAGGGAAAATTAGAAAATGTTCTCCAAAGATGCTGTGAAAACTTTTCTTTTGAAGACCAGCAGAGAAACGTTTTCTCTGACTGGAATATTAGCAGCGGCAGTGACAACCATAGTATAGTATTTTACGTATGCCCTGGAAAACATAAATGTAAATGTGTGTCATGCCAAGCAAATGGACAGAACTTGTAATATGGAGCTTGCGTTCTATCCTTACACTTGCTAAAATTTTACCTTATTTACCTTGCATTTCCCATTTAGCTAAGGTTTTAATGCCCAAATCAGGAGAACTGTTTTCTTTGCTTTTGGCTAAGTCTTATTCTCTCCTTGTGGGATTTAAGAGTCTAATAGCCCAGCATATTAAATGTAAAGAGAAAAAATAAAAGGAAAGTAAACAAAAAGGTGAGGAACGTGTAAATATAAGGTTAGTTAATGTCTAAAAAAATTTTTTTTAGCACACATGTAATACATTTTGAAAGTGTTGCTTTATAGTATACCAAACAGAGATTTAGTTATAACAAATATTTATAGTGTTTTTTGGTATATGCTTATGTCATCAAACCAAAATATGAACAAATGTGTCACAAATGTCATCTGACCCTACAGACATTTGTTAAAGATAATTTAAGAATAAATGTTTTGTTTTGTTTTGTTTTTTAGTGCCTAAAGGAATACCTGGGGATCAAACCCTCTAGACAGTGTTCCATATATAGAAATAAACAACCTCAGGTAAATAGGAAAATACGGTAAATCTATTTCATTTATGTGGTTACATATTTATTATTATTTCATCTATTTACTTCCTTAACATCTCAGATTTTCACTTAGAAAGAAGTTGATGTGAGTATAAGGTATTAAACTATATAATATCCTATCTAGTTCTTATATTATTATATAAGCAAGAGAATCGAGTGACTGCTTAAGGTTTGATATGATGTAGTTTAGCCATGCATATTAAACATTCTATTAAAATACCTAAATATTTTTTCCAGATGTGAAATTCTTAAAATTAAGCTATTTGTTAAGTAGAAATCAAGAAACACATATAACTTAAAAGAAGTAAAATATAATTTATGAGAAATGAACAAACTACTCACTAACTTTTGAAGTGTCTCTAAGGAAGAAAAGAGATCAGATTTTCTCTTTCCATTATACTAGATTAAGAAAATTTAAGATATCGATACTATCTTCCCAGAAATTTAATACTTATAAACCCTCATAGATTAAAAAAAAAAATGTAGTCTTCGATCTCTATTCTCAAGTCTCATCAAATTTTTTTCTTTTCAAAATTAGAAACCTGCTAAACATTATAATAAAAAATATCATTAAGAGTAGTTTGCCTTTCTCTGACATTTTAAACAATGCTTTCCTACATATTTCCTCACTTAGAACTTAATTTTTTATTGCTAACCAAATAAAAGATGCTGGTTCAATAAATAACATAGGTGAAGCAAAATTTGTAATGTGCCTGATGAAACGGATATAATAAATTAGGGTAGAGTAAATATATATGGGGAAAGTGGGAGTCACTGAGGAATAAGAGATATAACAAATGATCACTGTGTTAATCAAGGCTGTACATACTATACAGTGCAGAAAATAAACAATATGAAGAAAGGACTTTTAAAACCCTTGAGAAAAGCTTAGTGAAATTTCTCTTAGTAAACCTAGTAAAATTTTCTGATAATACAGAAAGCATTCAATTGCCTAAATTTGTTCTAATCTAGAATAATATCGGAGATGTTAACTGATCAAAATGTAACTTTTCTATAATGACACTTTATAAGACCCATTTTCTACCTTACTGCTCCTAAAAATTAAATTACATATATTTAGCAATTTTCTAAGTGCTTTACAAATATCTGTATTCTCTCTTCTTGCTATTTGAAGTTTTTTCTTTCATAATAGCAATTCCTGCAAAAAAAAAAATTACGAAAGAAAAATAACAGGAAAGGCAAAGAACACTTAGAAATAAGACTTCATTGTCGTTTTAAGATTAGTAGCACCAGGGGAAAGGCCTTTTTTGTTTAAATTTGTTTTAAATAGTTTTTGTTATTTATTTATTTATTTAAATCACAGTAGAAGTACCAGCTTGCCTCAAATTCATTCAATAAAGGAATTGGGGAAATCTCACCATACAACTGGTAACTTTATTTTGTTCCTTCTACATGGACTTCATACATTTACTTCTAGAGCTTTGAGCCCTCACAATTTCTAGCTGTATAATCCTGAAGAACTCCAGTAGAATGTTTTACTGTTGATCAGTACTATTGAAAGTGCTACTCATTAAGATGTTTATCAAAAATGAAATTTAAGGCATTGCTTCCTTCCTTAAGAAAGCACAATAGTCTCCCTTATCCATGGTTTCACTTTCTGTGGCTTCCCCTACCTTTGGTCAATATCAGTCCAAAAAATATTAAATAGAAAATTCCAAAAATAAACAATTCATGAATTTTAAATTGTGCACCCTTCTAACACTGTCATCTTCCATCTTATGCAGGATGGGAATCAATCCTTTGTCCACCCTATATACACTACCTGCCTGTTAGTCACTTAGTTGTTGTCTCGCTTATCAGAACAACTGTTATGGTATCCCAGTGCTTATGTTCGAGTAGCCTTATTTTACTTAAGAACAGTCCCAACATGCAAGAGTAGTGATGCTGGCAATTTGATATGCCAAAGAGAAGCTGTAAAGTGCTTCCTTTAATTGAAAAGGTATATATGTATAGGAAAAACAATATATATAGTGTTTGGTACTATCTTCAGTTTCAGGCATTTACTGGGGGGCAGTGGGTGATCCTGGAATGTGTCCCCATAAAGGAGGAGTACTGTATTGTGCAAAATAATTTTCAGCTAAACTAACAGATATGATTTGCAAAACAGTTGATTACATGTTTACTTATTTGCCATTTTATAAAGGTTTATATGCATTTTATTACAAATAAATTTATTTTGACCCTATTTATCAGTTAATTTTATCTGGAAGAAGAAAATAGAGGTCATACTCAATTAAATGCAAAATGACATATATATTGAATAATAAGTAATAGGAATCCTTAGTACCAACCAACAGCTCTTTATTTTAATCCTGTGCTCTTTTGGTAACTTTCTTTTTGTCTAAACAGTGTATTTTATTTCAAGTCTATTATCTTTAGGAAGCTGTGTATTTGACAATTTATATATATTTTTAAAAATCTAACTTATTTGAAAGTGTGTGACAATATTTGTATGCATATTATATGGATTTTGCTTCCTGCTTATGACTAAATGTGAGAAATCTTATATCAAATAGGACATATGATGAGACAGAAAACATCTTGAAAAGTCACAATGATCCCAATTCCAAATACCAATATCTAACTGAAGAGGCTGAATATTAATGGTTCCCACCAACTTAGAAAATTTGAATATATCAAACTCACTTTAAAACCTTTTTTGATTACTTTCTTTGTTCTGTACTGTGCAAATAGAGATAACTAAGAACTTATTAAAAGCATGTTTTAAATTTAAAAACCTAAATTAAAGATCCCATAAGTGAGAAAAGTAAATATGTATACATGTAAGAAAAATTAGAATGGGAATTGCTTGGATAATTGTTTTGTATATTTCTTTTAATTGTATCTTAGATATAAGATGCCCTTAATGATTTGATATAAAGCAATAAAAAATACTTCAGTTCTAGTAAATAATCAGCAGTATGATTTTAAAATATATTTTAATACATGGTAAGCATATAAAAAATCTGGCTTATGCTTAATTCAATTTTCTTAATCACTCTAAGTTTGAAGATTAAAAATATTATTATTTATCACAATCAGGAGAAAGGATATTTGGAATTATTTTCTCTAGAAAATGTTCTATATGTTGACTGTATATGCATACCCCTTTTTTCTCACACATATGGCAAATTAGCTTCTTGTCTTAAAAAATTTATTGATTTTATACTCTGATCAATAAGTCATACATTAACAAGGAGTTAAATACATATTAAAAATAAAAAATATACTTGCAAATTTTTATAATGGGGAAGTACTAGATCTGGGAATTTGATGAAAGTCTAGATCAGTACTTCTAAAAGAAATATAATGTGAAATCCAGATCTAAGTTTTAAATTGCTAATAGGTACTTTAAAAAAGCAAAAAGGAAATGTGAAATTATTTTAATAACATATCTTATGTAATTGAATGTATAAAAGATATTACTTGCTTATATAAGCAATATTTTATAATAATTTTACATTATTTTCCTTTAAACTTTTTGAAATTCTGTGTTTAATTTAAACTTACAACATAACTGAATCTTGATAAGTTTTCATCGGGAAATTTATCTGAATTTAGATTTTATAAAATTTACAATGAAACAAGATTCACATACTCCAGTTGTTCCAAACTTACTGAAATTTTCCCATGAGAACTAAAAATTTTTATTTAAACTGTAAGTACTTACAATTAAATAATATTAAAAGTTAGTTTCTTATTTCACTGCCCATATTACAACTGTTAAGTAGCCACATGTGTCTGGTGGCTACCCTATTGACAAATTCAGGCTCTCTCATTTTACAAGTTTTCTCAGAGAACCTACAGTGTATATTGTATTTTGCAGTCAAGTGAGAAGGGCAAGAAAATAATCAGGTACAGTGTACTATATGAATAGTGTCTAAAGAGAGGTATTCATTTGGCACTATGGAAGAATATGAAATGAGATTAGCAATGATGATACTTAAAAAGAAATAACAGAGGAGTGATGTCAAGGAGAAGAAGACTGGGAAGTTATAGGCCTTCATTCCCCTATGAAAACATTAAATAAACAATTAGAAACTGACTAAAATAACTTTATAAGAGCTCTGGAAATCAGTCAAACGTCTAAAGCAATCAATTGAATGTCTAATGAAGAAAAGGCCACATTTAAAAAAATAGGAAATTTTATTGTGTGTGTTTGTGTGTGTTTTTTTTAACCTTTTTTTTATCTTCTCTCTAGTATAGCATTGTGTATTTGGGAAGATTCAGTGACCCAACCATGATTCTCTTCTGCAAATTGGAGAGAGCTGGGTGAAATTAATTTGCATTGTTTTAACCTGTCTGTAGACTGCCTGAAAAATCCACCTATGTGAAGACTAACTCAGAGTTCAAATATGAAAAATAGATCATATCTCAGGCTAGAGGGACTATAGAAAGTGGAAAAGCAGCAGACATAGCTCATTAAAATTATGAGGTCAAAGAAACACAGACACGTGGGGGAAGAGATTTCTGAATGAGAAATAACAAAGCCACAAAAGCCCAAGAAGCAGAGGTGAAACTCTTAAGGAAATTAGGATGTTTAAAAGCACTTACGTATACAGATGAGGGAACTGGGAGAACAAAATGACACAAACAGGCCCAGGGAAGACACGTGGAGAAAAAGCCAGAAGACATTTAGCCTTCATGCTGGGCTGATTAGTGAAGGTTTTCTCCTCCACAGAGCCAGTCTGCAAAGACTAGGAGAGGTGGCTGTCTTTTCAAATGTCCAATTTACAATTAAAGTTTGCAAAGCATACAAAGAAACAAGAAAATATGGCTCACACTAAAGGATAAAAAAATCTTCAGAAACTATTGTTAAGGAAACATGCTTTAGACTTATTAGACATAGATTTTAAACAACTGTCTTAAATATGCTAAAGGAAACCATGAAGAAACCTTTCTGATGAAAATGTACTATCAGATTCATTTGTGCTATAAGTAAAAATAGAACTCATAGAATTTTAGAAAAAATTATTTTAAAATATCAGTTTTATAAGCAAATGATATTTTGACATCTTTTTTACATAAGATACATTATTAAAATAATTTCACATTTCCTATTAGTTTTTTTAAAATAGCTATTTGAAATTTTAAAGTAAACCCTCATATATATCAACAAATAATTTTTGACAAGTGTCCTGACCATGCAATGAGGAAAAGACAGTCTTTTCAACAAAGAGTGTTGGAAAAACCTGGATAGATACATGTAAAAGAATGAAATTGCACTTTTATCTTATATCATATAGAAAAACTAATTCAAATGGATCATAGACCTAAATATAAAAGCTAAAACTATAAAACTTTTAGAAGAAAACACAGAGGAAATTCTTCGTGAAATTAGATTTGGCAATGATTGTTTGGATATGACACTAAAAGCCCAGACAACAAAAGAAAAAATAGATGTTAGACTATATCAAAATTAAAATATGTTGTGCAACAAAGGACTCTATAAAAAGGCTGAAAAAGCAACACGTGAAGGAGGAGAAAATATTTACAAATTATATTTCCGATAAGAGGTTAACATCCAGAATATATAAATGACTCTTACAGCTCAACAACAACAAAACAAACATCTCCAAAGAAGATATCCAAATAGCCAATAAGGACAAGATGCTCAACATCACTAATTACTAAGGAAATACAAACCAACACCAAACAGGATAATGCTTCGCCCTCATTAGAATGGCTATTATTAAAAAATTAGCAACAAACAATTGTTGGTAAGGATACAGAGAAATTGCAATACTACTTGTAAAATGGTACAATTGCTTTGGAAAACATTATAGCACTTCCCAAGAAATTAAAAATAGAATTATTATATCATCCAGCAATTCTACTTTTGGGGAAAGAACCGAAAGTAGGGACTCAAATAGATATTTGAACACCCTTGTTCATTGCATTTTTATCAAAGGCTAGAAAGTGGAAGAAATCCAAGTTTCCATCAATAAATTTTAAAATGCGGTAAAAACAAAAAAAATGTAATATGTAGCCTTTAGAAGGAAGGAAATTCTGACACATACTACAATATGGATAACCCTTGAGGACATTATGCTAAGTGAAATAAGCTAATCACAAAAATCCAAATACTGTATGATTCCACATGTATGAGGTACCTAGAGTTATAAAATTCATAATGACACAAAGTAGAATGGCAGTTGCCACAGGCTGGGAGGAGAGAGAAATGGAGTGTTATTTAATGGGTATAGATCTGAAGGTTTACAAGATAAGCGCTCCTGAAATTGGTTGCACAACAGTGTGACTGTAATTAACGCTACCAAACTGTCCACTTAAAGTGGTTAAAAGGATAAATTTTATGCTATGTATATTTTACCAAAATATAATAATAGAAATGAAGTCATGAAAAATAAAATGATTCATAGATTTCCTTAAAAGTGAAAAGATTTACTAATTCAACAAATTGTTCAGTATATGACCAAAAGTAAATTTTTAATTTAGTATTATCTTTGAACACTTAGAAAATTATTTTGGCATTGTGCCCTTATTTCCTCAGATATTTAAGCAAACCTAAATTAGCTGTTACATTGTTGTTTGAGTTTGAATCTCAATCTATGTGCTGAGGAAGGGTTCTGGGAAGGTGGCTGTGCGGTAGAGAGGTTGGAGGAGAGGCAGATACTTTTCTTTCACTTTCCACATGCTAATATTTTCACAGTAAAATTTTCAATAACTATTTGTTGAATATAATGCATGCTCAGAATGACTATAATGATGCTATTTATACATAAAAATTATTGATATTTCTGATTTATTTTTGGATTTTTCTTTCTCTCTCTCCAACTCCTTCTGTCTCCTTCTCCCTCTCTCTCTCTTTCTTTCCCTGTCTCCCTGTCACTTCCTGTCCCTCTCAATCTTACTTCACTTTCCTCCCTGCCTCCTTTCTTCTTCTTTCTCTCTGGCTATAATTTTTGCTACCAAAAAGCAGAAAAACTTATAGTGCGTATCTATTGTCCAAAATTAATATAACCTCATGGTTATATATCTTATATAAGTAAAACATGAATGTGAATAGAAGTACAATTATGAAGCAAATAATTTTAGTAGTTTTCTCTTGTAACAGTAATCTCCCACTAGGAAAGAGATCTATATTTGATCTTAAATAAAAGAAGATGATAATGAAATTTTATTTGCTCTATTACCCCTAATCTCATCTGTTATTGCAGAAATATGCTGGCTTTTCTTAGGTAGTATGTAGCTACTAATGCAATTTCAGTAGAATATTGTATATTATGACTTCTAGCATGGAGTTGAATATTATGTTGCTTGTTCTCTCACAGTGAATTAGAAATGAGAAACACTTCAAGAAAATTGAACCTAGACTAGCATTTCAGGCTTCGGATAATCCTTACTTTCTCTTTTAATGCAGCAATGTAGATATATTCTTTCTCTTCTATTTCTCTTCACTTTTTCTTTCCCCATCAAGGTTTATCCTTTTGCTTTGCTGATATTCTAGTTTGCTTCTAAACTTAAATTTATAGACAAAAGAAATATTTTTTCACCTTCTTATTCTATGTATATCATGCTTGTAAAGTTACTTATAACTCAAGCAGCATGAAGAAAAATGACATTTTTACTGAAGAAGAGAAATAGATTTCAGAGTGTCTTCAAGATACCAATGCAAATTAAATGAAAATTGGAAGAGCTAGATTTTGTTCACATGAACAGATATGTTCTTACAGAATAAATACAGAGTTGCTTGAGTGGAAAAAACCACTGATTGACAAAAGACAGGAGAAAGGCTGTGCTATTTTACATATAAATGAAACAGTTTTTTTAATGTGTTTTGAAGTTATTGAAACAATTTGAACTCTTAGAAAGATACACTCATTTCCTCTTTAAAAAAAAAAACAGAAAAAGCATACAGTCTAATTATTGTTTTTTTCTACCTATTTGTAAAAAGATTTTGAAAATGTATGTAAGTCTTACCCTTTCTTCAAAAATAAGTAAGATCTAAAGTATAAATTAAAGCTTTACCTTCAAAAAGAGAATAATATCAAAAACAAATAACAGTAATATGATTATTTTAATACTTTTACTATCTAAATTACATAAAAGTTAATATACCAAAGAGATGTATTCCATTGGAGCATTCTGTATTGGAGAAAAATATTTTCAAATGTTTAATATTTAATATAAAATAATAATAGAATCCTGAAATATTTTATACATATATATACATATACATACAGTAGAATTTCTTACTTTACAGGCTATATTGGTAACTCTCAAAGAGATATTTTATTAAAATATGTATAATTTAGACATCTAGTTTTGCTAGTCATAGCCCAGGTTTTAAGAAGACCGGTGAAATTTCGTAATTTATTATTGATAAAACTGTAGAATATCAGAGGTTTAGTAGCTGTATTTTATTAATTTAACCTTAAACAAACTTTTAATCAGGTCATATGCATGGTCATATTTATTTTAACTGAACACTGTCTTAAAGTAAAATGTTCAGGAAAGTCATGAGTTACAAAGTTGGTATTTTTTTCAGAAAGAAATATTTCTTTGGAATTTTAATTAAATTTAATGTCACCTTTTATAATTCCTATTGATAAGTTATATCAATTGAAGTAAATAGATAGATGATAGATTGATAGATGATAGATGATAGATAGAAAGATAGATAGATGATAGATAGATAGATAGATAGATAGATAGATAGATAGATAGATAGATAGATAGATGATAGATAGATAAGAGAGGTAGAGATACACATTATGGGATTATCTTTCTGTTAAAACATAGCTAAATGATATTTATTAAATCATCACTTATTCTTTTGATATGTTTAATGTAATAATGAATTAGAAGAAAAACA